>NC_056510.1:42675147-42678931 GCF_014905685.2 Nematolebias whitei | reverse complement strand
TCCATCCATCCATCCATCCATCCATCCATCCATCCATCCATCCATCCTCTTTACCTGCTTCTTCCATTTTGGATAGCTGGGGGTCACTAGTGCCCATGTCCTTTGCGAGGGGCGTGGGACACCCTGGACAGGTCTCCAGTCCATCACGGGGACACACAGACAAATGAGACAAACAACCATTCACTCTCTCTCACTCGTAGGGACAACTAGTTCCCAATTGAAAACTGAAATGATGACCGGCCAAAGGAAGTGGGGATGCATTCTGTAGGTTAGTGTAGCTGCTGGAGCGGAGAGTACAGATGTTGCTACAGATGTTGAGCAACGAACGGAGGTAGGATGTTGTTTTACCAGACAGGGCTGTATAGCTCAGCAGAAACCAGTTTGTTTGTCTGTGGAAGTGAAAGGATCACTCTAAAATGTTGATCATTGTGGTTATTTAAAAATTGGAGCAATCTGCAACATCCAGACTAGCCATTAGCCCATCACTGGTCAAAATCAAACTCTGTTTCTCTTAATTAAGGCCATTCAGTAGTCTTTAACAGGTAAGATGCTGTTTATTTATTACTTTCCCACAAAAACCTACTTCAGAATGGCCGAACTATCCCTTTAATTCATTTTATTTGATCTTTTGGTTAATCTGGATTCTTGGAAATGCTTCACAGCAGTGGAGTATAGACAGATGATGATCAAATATAGTTTTTCTTTATTGAAAGTGTCTGAGCTGCTCATGTTGCTTCTCCAGGAGGAGGCGAGGAGACACTTTAACTGTCCCATCTTGGAGGGGATGGAGCTGGAGAACCAGGGAGGAACGGGAACTGAACTCAATCACTGGGAGAAGAGACTGCTGGAGGTCAGCACACTCTCCATAGAAAACACTTCCTGTCCTGCCTTCACCTCATCCGTCTGCTTGTGTTGTCCCCTCAGAACGAGGCCATGACGGGCTCCCACACCCAGAACAGGGTGTTTTCTCGCCTCACGCTGGCCATCATGGAGGACAGCGGCTGGTACTGGGCCAACTACAGCCTGGCTCAGAGGCTGGACTGGGGCCGAGGCCTCGGATGTGACTTCGTCATGAAAAGCTGCAAGTTCTGGATGGACAAACAGAGACAGAGGTTACATGACGTGTTTGTGTCACCTACTGCAAGTTCCAATTCTCTAACCAACAAAACGACCTCATTTAAATCGATGTGAACGTCTGAGTCTTTCTTCTGCTGCAGGCGACACCCTGTGACGCCGTACTGTGACACGGTGCGAGCCTCTCCTCTGCAGCTCACCTGCAGACAGGACCAGCTGGCTGTAGCTGTCTGCAACCTGCAGAAGTACCCGCAGGAGCTCCAGCTGGAGTACCAGGTCACTGCCAAGAACACTGCCTGACAGCTTATGGGGATTTATTTTGTAAATGACAACAAGGAGCTCTTTGATGGATTTCTCCTCTACTTATTAATCTCCTGGTCAAAGCAGACTGCCAGTGACAAACACACAATTACTTAATTAACACAAAAATCTTTAACCAGCAGAAAATCTAACATCCAAACAAATGTTTCTAAGAAACTGATGCAATAGATGTTGCATTAGAAACAGATTATTCTAATTAGTCCTGAACGTTTGATGTTTTATTTGAGAAGTGACCAAATGTGAAACAGATCACGGTCATCGTTCTGAAACCAAATATCTGTGTTTCTAGTATTTTGATCAGATTCCGGACGTGGATGCTGATCAGCTGTCTTTCTTCGGGGGTGCCATTGAGATCGCTGATTACTGCCCCTTCAGCCAGGAGTTCAGCTGGCACCTCAGTGGAGAGTACCAGAGAAATTCATATTGCAGAGTGTCTGAGAACCAGCCAGGTACGACTCACGCTGCTCGCACTTCTGGAGCTGAGAGAATTGTTGGATTAAAAAATCCTCTGTTCATCTTACTTACTCGAAGAAGCCATACTCGACAGGACAAGATGTTTAACTGGTTTTACTTGCAAGGGCAGACTTCCATCACAGCTTACACAGATGTTCAGAAGTTCTACATGCATGGAGCCCAGTCAGGAGAATCTGATGGGCAGCGTGTGAGAATTGTTGGTACAACCTTATCAGCTCTCACAGGCAGACACTGATGACCTTGGCCACCCAGCTGCACATGCAGGATCGTATCATCTCCTCATTCAGCTCTCTCTGAGAGAGAAAAGAACTCTCTGCTAACTCAAACACATGGTTCATGGGCAGTTAACATTCCCGCCATAGTTACAAACATCCATTGACCAAACTCCCCCTGACATAAATGTCCACTCAGGCTGGCTCGGCTTCAGGTTTTTTTGTTTGCAAATTTTATTGAATTTATATATTCCATACAGGTGTACATCCAAACTTTACACTTTTCCAAATGTCCTTTATAGATTCACCAAGAGAAGTCACACACCTTCTTTACATGTTTAGGACAAAACAACTTTGCTATCCTTTATATTCCTCAACCAGCCCAAACACTTTCAGTACAAATATTAGGTTTTCCTGCCCGTTCTTCTCCAGATCTTCTCAGTTTTAAATCTCTTCTCATTGAAAAATACCTGTAATCAAACTATTTACATTATGTAGCACTGTAAGGGTACCCCCAATATTATTCAACAAACTCTGATCTCAGTGGTGATATGAAATCCAGCCAATTTTTCCAGATCGTGTTCTGTTAGGACAAGATGTGAAGAGATCTTTTTTTAATACCACTATCCATCCTCATGGCCTTTTACCTTTTTCTATGTAAATAGTATTCTGATAAAGAATAAGAGGCCACACTCTTGTAGCAGCAGTAACGTGCACCCCGCCCATCTTTCAGACAACTGTACGAACATAATCTCACTGTATCTCGGTGCAATGATGATGAAGCTTATTCTGATTCTAATGTCTGTTACACCATGGAACAAAGAAGTTTAATTGGAAAATAAATAGAAATGGGCTTGAATAAGGATTTAAAACATCACAGTAACTCAATAAGCTTTTTATTTATTTTTTAGAAATTGACCTACCAGTATAAAGTTATTGGCAAAAGGAAAGTTCTTCCGCTTTTAATTCTAGAGTTTCATATATCAAGACATAAAAAATATATTTCGTCTAAACCAGATGTTGAAATAATTCTGAAGTCAAGGGGAAGCCCCAAATGTCACGACGACGATAAGCGTCACACAAAAAGAGACGTCCCAGCTGTCTGGCAGCCAGAAGAGAACAATGATTCAGAGGAAATAAGTCAGAGTCAGAGATTCTTTATTGTCATTCGCACCTCATGTGGTACATGTGGTGGAGTGAAATTATGTACACAAGGTCCCAGTTACATCCAACAATAAAATGTAAAATAAAAACAGTGATAACATCTAAGATATGAACTAAGAAAAACATCAACTAAATATACACTAAGCACTGATAACATAAAACATTGAACATCAGCACAAACATGAACATGAGTCTGTGAGCAGATGTGCACGCATGAACACATCAACATTGAAACAGATCAGCAGCAACATGAAACAAATCAGCAGCAACATGATATGGTTTTTCACAGTGATTATTCTGGTTAGAGATTCATGAGTCTAACAGCCTCAGGGTAGAAGCTGTTCCTCAGTCTAGTGGTTCTACACTTAATGCTCCTTAACCTCCTTCCTGAGGGGAGTGGGGCAAAAAGTGTGTGTGCTGGGTGAGTGGGGTCCTTCATGATGCAGTTAGCCCTCTTCCTGCATCTGGAGGTGTAGATGTCTGTGATGGTGTGGAGACTGACTCCAACATCTTCTGTGCAGCCTTCACCACTCTCTGCA
>NC_056510.1:42673710-42675047 GCF_014905685.2 Nematolebias whitei | reverse complement strand
CACATGTACCACATGAGGTGTGAATGACAATAAAGAAACTCTGACTCCGACAAGAACAGACTAATCACTAAAAGAACAATGCTAAACAGCTAACTGAAATGATTAAGGCCCTAGTTACATGGACACGGCTGGGGGAAATGTAGTTGGTTTTTTTTATGTTGATTCGAGGAAAACATCTGCGTTGACACGGCTCATATTTTGTGTTTACATGCATCTGCAGGAATCCCCCCCGCCCCCCAAATTTGCTGTAGTTGACATGCCGGGTCATTAGTTGGCGCTGTGAATTTTGTACATTCCCCTGCCTAAGACTGCTCGTCATTCCCCGATCTGTTATGGAAGCACAATCCATAGTGTTAGTTCATTTGCACATGCACTAAAAGTAATACTTCCGGGTTGCACGTATCACCATTGAATATGCAAGATTAAGGAAAATGTACAGGAAATATCCTGTAAACTGATTTAATACAACACATAGTACCATCTTTATGTTGCTAATTTACGCCACTCGTATTTCTGTTAAAGAAGAAGAGAAGACAGACTTTAGGCGAGCCGATTTGTCCTGTTGGCACGCACGCAGCTGGATATCTCATCAAGTTGAAGACTTGATGATGTGTCTATCTCTGCTGCCACTTGTGGATTTTAAGGACACATACTTAATTAGATTTACGATAACTGGTTCCTGCTTTTTGATTCGGCTGATTTTATCTACAAACAAGGAAGTCGTCGGAAGCAAATTTGGACCCGATCACGCTGCTTGCCTTATGATGGCTTGGTTCATGCCTCGAGTACCCAGACTCAAATGCTTTGGGCTGAATGGATCAGATCTTGGGGATTTTACTAAGGCACGTTCCATCAGTGTGGCCATGTAATTTGGACATTTCAGAACCGTTTGGACCAACACAGACTCAAGGTAGACGTCATTAAGTTCTGCCTGTCCCTAAAACAACTGTGTGTCTGTCTGAATTTGGCTCCCCTGGCTGGCCTTGAAGGCCATCTTATCCGAGTTCGCCTGGAGAACATGTGTTCTGACGCTCACCACCCCCTCCAATTCCTACATGTGTCCAGTTTCACTACTTTTTGTCTGTCTAAACAGGTCTCACTAGTAAATGAGTCTTCTAGGCTCAATATTACTTAGTCTAAATAAAGGTTGAATGAAAAAAAATCATTGACATATTTACTAGGGGTGTAACAATACATCGATTTAAATCAATAGATCAATTAAATGATTAATGATTCAATTATATTGGGCAAAACTAAAACATAGATTCATATCGTCATCTTTAAAATACGCTTTTATTTAGAAATTCCCAAGGCATGTCTGCGTCACCATTTCCGTG
>NC_056510.1:42659173-42673610 GCF_014905685.2 Nematolebias whitei | reverse complement strand
CGGACGTAAGAGTTTTTCTGCTCCAGGTGGTTGAGCACAGTGTGGACCACAGAGGAGATGGCATCCTCTGTTGATCGGTTCTCACGGTATGCATACTGATGAGGGTCCTCATTGATGTTGATGGTTGTTTTGATGTGAGTCATGACCAGTTTTTCGAAGCATTTAGCAACTATCTGGGTGAGGGCCACTGGCCGATAGTCATTCAGGCCAGTCACTGTAGAGCTTTTTGGGACTGGGATGATGGTGGCAGTCTTCAGGCAGGTGGGAACTGTCTCCAGGATAAGTGAGGTGTTAAAGATGTCTGCCAGCACCTCGCAGAGCTGACAGGCCTATGTCTTAGTGTATATCTTAGATCCTTATTTAATGTTTCTTTTTACAATTTATATTTTTTCTATTGTTGGATGTAATTAGTTCTAGAATTGCGTCGCTCAAGGTGGCTGAATGTTGGAGTAGCTCTGTTACTTTCATTCTGAGATATTACTTTTGAACACTTTAATTCCTCTTTATTCTGGATATAAATCACTTTTTTTGGATGATTATTTCCTCTGGTGTCAGATGCTGTGCAGCTGGAAGGATTTTTACAGAAATATCTTTGCTTTTGGACATTTGTTATGATGCGTAACCATAACAACAAGGTTTTTTACAACCGGGAGCAGCTGATTAACATCTACAAAGCTCAAATAATATCTCAACTACAGCCCCAAATCCCAAATGAGTTGAAAAGGAGGCGTCATGGATGCAGAGCAGGAGCAAAGAAGAGGGAGAAAGAGAGAAGAATGAAGTTTAAACCATCTCTTCCATCGGTCATGATGAGCAATGTGAGATCAATGGGAAACAAGTTGGATGAACTTCAGGCCCTAACAAGAACCCATCCAGAGTATCGGGACTTCAGTGTTATGTGTTTCACTGAGACATGGCTGCAGGATCATATCCCCGACTCCAGCGTTTCATTGCCAGGCTTTCTGACCATACGAGCAGATAGAGATTTAAAGAGGAGTGGCAAAAGGAAAGGAGGTGGGTTAGCAGTGCTTGTGAACAACAGATGGTGTAATCCTGGACATGTTACTGTGAAGTGTCGTCTCTGCAGTCCAGATATTGAACTGTTAGCCCTAAGTTCTCGTTCATATTATTTGCCAAGAGAGTTCACCAGTGTTATTTTGGCAACTGTTTACATTCCACCCAATGCTGTTGCAGAGACTGTGTGTGATGTCATCAGCTCCGAGGTTGCTAAGCTACAAACACAACCTAGTGCGTTTGTTGCAATATCTGGTGATTTTAATCATGTCTCTCTCTCTGCTACACTTCCGACATTCCGACAGTTTGTCAGCTGCTCTACCAGAGAAAACAAAATGCTGGACTTTTTATATGCAAATGTCAAGGATTCATACATCGCTAAAGCAAGACCCCCTCTTGGCAAATCAGATCACAATCTTGTGTTACTCTGCTCAAAATATAAACCCCTTGTTCAGAGGCAACCTGCAATAAAGAGAACAGTGAGAAAATGGTCAATGGGAGCTGAAGAAGCCCTGAGGGGTTGTTTTGAGGCTACAGACTGGGATGCACTGTGCCAGCCACATGGAGAGGACATCAAGGCCATGACTGAGTGTGTGACCGACTATATAAACTTCTGTGTAAACAACACCATCCCCACCAGAACAGTGAGATGCTTCCCCAATAACAAACCCTGGATCACCACTGACCTGAAGGAACTGCTAAACCAGATAAAAAAGAGCCTTCAGGGAGAGAGACAGGGAATTATTGAGGAGCACACAGAAGCAACTAAAAGTCAAGATAAGAAACAGCAAGGAGGTGTACAAGAAGAAGCTGGAGAGCAAGCTCCAGCAGAACAATATCAGAGAGGTGTGGTCAGGGATGAAAAAGATCACAGGCTTCAAGCAGAAGGAGGATCAGAAGGATGGAAGCCTGGACAGAGCCAATGAACTGAACACGTTCTTCAATAGGTTCAGTTCAGGAACAAGCTCAGCATCCTCCTCTCTTGCCCACAGCCAAACAGATATACCACCCTCCACTGATACAAGGCTGTCCTGTCACACCTCAAATATTTTATCTACCACCTCAGTCATGGACCCTTCTTCTTCTACATGTTGGTCTTCAACATGCTGATACCTCCTTTGCCTCCCCCCTCTGCGTCTCCAGAAGTCAGGTGAGGAAGCAGCTGGAGAGACTGAACCAGAACAAGGCTGCAGGTCCAGATGATGTCAGTACCAGAGTCCTGAAGGTCTGTGCAGAGCAGCTCTGTGGGGTTCTGCAGCACCTCTTCAACTTTAGCCTGACCCAGGAGAAGGTTCCAGTGTTGTGGAAAACATCCTGTCTTGTTCCAGTGCCAAAGAAAACTCACCCATCAGTCCTCAATGACTATAGACCTGTTGCCCTGACATCCCACATCATGAAGGTCCTAGAGAGACTTCTGCTGACCCACCTGACTAGACAAACAAGCACATACCAGGACCCACTGCAGTTTGCTTATCAGCGTGGACTTGGAGTTGAAGATGCCATCATACACCTGCTTCAGCAAACTCACTGTCATGTAGAAAAGGCAGACAGCACTGTGAGAGTCATGTTCTTTGAGTTCTCCAGTGCATTTAACACAATCCAGCCTGATCTGCTTTGTCAGAAACTCCAGAAGACTCAGGTGGAGGCCTCAACAATCACCTGGATCAAAGACTTCCTGACGGACAGACCACAGTTTGTGAGACTGAAGGGTTGTGTGTCTGACCAGGTGGTCAGTAGCTCAGGAGCACCACAGGGGACTGTACTCTCACCATTCCTTTTCACTCTGTACACCTCAGATGTCCAGTACAAAACAGACTCCTGTCATCTGCAGAAATATTCTGATGACTCTGCAGTGGTCGGGTGTATCAGAGATGGACAAGAAGCTGAGTACAGGGAACTGGTGGACCACTTTGTGGCATGGTGTGGAAACAATCATCTCATCTTGAATGTGAACAAAACAAAGGAGATGATTGTAGATTTCAGGAGAATCAGGAACAGGACCAACACTATTTCCATCATGGGAGAAGAAGTGGAGGTGATGGAGAAGTATAAATACCTTGGAGTTCACCTGGACAACAGACTGGACTGGAGATGCAACAGTGAAGCGTCTACAAGAAGGGCAGAGCAGACTGTACTTCTTGAGGAAGCTGAAGTCCTTCAACGTTTGCAGCAAGATGCTGCATATCTTCTATAAGTCTGTTGTAGAGAGCGCTGTCTCTTCTGCCATCATCTGCTGGGGGAGCAGCACCAGAGCAAGTGACTTAAAAAAGATCAACAAGCTCATAAAGAAGGCTGGCTCAGTTCTGGGGACTCCTCTAGAACCTTTGGAGATGATTGTTCAAAGAAGGATTCTTCATAAAATGAAGAACATTATAGACAACCCTCAGCATCCTCTTCATCAGACTGTCATACAACATCAGACTGTCATACAACAACAGACTGTCATACAACAACAGAGTGTCTTCAGTCAGAGAATTCTTCAGATCTGTTGTAGGACAGACGCTACAAGAGATCCTTCCTGCCCACAGCCATCAGCATCTAGAACAACTCATTAATGAAACCAGGATGATGAGTTACAACAACATTTAATTTCCCTCTGGGATTAATAAAGTATTTTTGAATTGAATTGGAACTGGGGCCTTGTGTACACAATTTTGTTCCACTTAATGTACCACTTGTGATGTGAATGACAATAAAGAACTTTGACCTTGAACCTTGATTAACAACCTGAGCTGCTGTGAGGTGTATCAGTATCTCCACAGTAATAAGGTCAGTGGTGTTTTGTTAAAAGAGGTGGGACACAATCTTATTGACCTTAAAGCAGACACAGAGCCCAGACACCGTCCTCCATCACTGAGCTTGGGTTCATTACAGAGAAAATCGTAATACTGAAGCTGAACAAATACTACAATGCTGTGTCCTCCATACACTTGAAATCAGACCTGATGTTCTCGTCACTGTTTTCAATCTTCTGAGGATCTGGCATCTCTTCTCTGGTGGTTTATTGTAGTCCAGACCCAAAGTAGGATGCAGGTTTTCCTCTGTCGGCCGTTTGTCAACAAGTGAAATGAGCTCACAAACTGAGTTTTGGGTGGTCTCTTCAAGTTCACATTTTTCAGCCATATTCTTCTTAATTCTTCATCTGTAGGTAGGAGATGGAAACTATACCTCTTTTCACAGGAACTCTTTTTGTTTTGGGTCTGTGTTCAAACTCTTTTGATGTAGCCACTGATTTAAATTGGTCTGGTTGTTCGTGCAGCCGTGAACACAACAGGTACCTGAACTCAGCACGGCCATTTTAGTAAACTTTCTGGTTGTTAAATAAATGTGAAAAAACAAAACAAAAAACAGTTTCATCTGCTAAACTGAATGTAAATTACTTTCAAATAAACCGCGGTCCATGCTCCGCTACCATGGTTAGCCAATGCTGACAGCTACTTCCTGTCTGACAGGAAGTTGTTGCATACAGTAGAGCTTCCAGGAAGAAGGTGGATAGAAGTATTTGTGTTATACCTTGTATAGGATGTGTTATCTCAGCTGGGCCCAGAATCTGTTTAATAAAGTTGTAGAATATTGTCACACCCGTCTAACATGAAACATTGTAAATGTGCAGGGAACGAGTTGGCACGTTCAACATGCTACCTGGTCTTTTGTTAAACAGCTGCTGATGCTGGTCTTGTCTGTAAAATGAGTGTATTTCTCCTCATGTGCTTTCAGACTGGTGGAGGAATTATGGAGCAGAGCAGTATGGACCGGACTCTGTGTGTTTGTACCAGAAGTCGGCCTTCGTTATGGAGCAGTGCACCCGGAAGATGACGTACCCGGACTGGGGCTCAGGCTGCTACAAGGTGCAGTTAGTTCCTGTTTCATGTGGATCATCACAGCCTTCAATGTGTTGATGAATGAACCAATAAGGCTCAGACTCTTAGGAGAAGCCGTTGCCAACTTCTGCCTTCAATGGGTTTTTTTTTTTTGCTCTAACTTGTACCAAAATCTTTATTTTACAAGAGGTTACAGCAGTTGATAAACTCAAAACTCACACAAAAGATTTACAATCACATAGCCGTCTTCACATATAATGTTTGAAGATTTTATTAAACGGTTCATTTCCGCTGCTCGATCTTTCACTCATGAGCCATGCTCATGAACAGGTGATGAAAGAACCAAAGGTTTTAGGGAAATTTGCATATTGTGGGTTGAAGAAGTAAAATATTCCATATAGTGTAAGTGCAGCCTGGATGCAGTCGGTTCTTTCTTCTTGTGCAGGTGTCGTGCTCCGCCCAGGGCCTAACGGTGCACGTTCAGGACCGCTCCTTCCACTGCACTAGAAAGGGTCAGCTGCTGAGTGTCAGTGTCCGAGTCAGCGACTGGGTTTACAACGGAGTCCTGATTTGTCCCGCCTGCACAGACTTCTGCGATGACTGCCCTCTGCCCCACCAGCTGCTGCCCATTAACACCACAAGGAGCAACCCTATCGGTCAGTGTCACTCTGTAGGAACAAACAGGCAGACGCTGGTTAAACTGTGAGTGATGGTCTGATGAACACTTTAGTTTGACTAGGGGCAGCTGTGGCTGAGCGTTAGAGCAGTCGTCCTTAGGCCTGTCACGATAACTCATTTTACTGGGCGATTAATTGTCTCAGAAATTATTGTGATGAACAATAATATTGTTTGAAATTTGACAATAATGAGTAATTATTGTCAAATTTAAAAAGAAATATTGGTAATTTGTTTTGTGTATAGTACCTTTTTTTGACCACTGGATGGCAGTATAAGACTGTTTGAATCGAAGGATGGATAGTGAGGGAGCGAGCAGCGTGTCTCTTTAAGACAAATGGGAGGGAGGCCCCTTGACGTGACATGGGCTGTCTCTTGTTCCTGTTTTTCAGTTCTCAAAATGGCGGACGCTCTGTGTGGTTTGAACTCTTTAGCATTTGTCACATAAAACTTTTAATAAAAAATCATTAAACAAGTTCTCGGCTTCTTTTTTCAGAGAAAAACAACTTTTTACACAAAGACGGGTTTCAACCTTGGAGCTTGGACAAGACGGAGGGGCCCCCCCCCCCCCCCCCCCGAGGTCGGCCTGTTAGCTTAGCTCATAGCTTAGCTTCTCAGCTTAGCTGATTTTAACAATCGAAAAACACGATTTTGGACAGTTAAAACAGATTTTAAAGAGAAAGGGAGGGGTCAGTGAAGAGACCGGAGTTGAGTCTGTTGTCATCCAGTGTCTTCAGTAGAAAGAGATACAGAGACGATAAAGACGATAAATGAAAATGAGGTTGATAATTTTCATTTATCATGCGATTAATTGATTTATTGTTTATCGTGACAGGCCTAGTTGTCCTCCAATGGGAGAGATGAGGGTTCGATTCCAGCAGCAGCCACATGTTGAAGTGTCCCTGGGCAAGACACTGAACCCCTCGTTGCCTCTGATGTGTGTCCCATCGGTGTATGAATGTGATCTGATTAGTCACTAAATTCTTCTTATTTTTGTAGAGATCTAGTATAGAGCTGTATGAATGAACGGGTAAATGAGGCACAGAGTGTGTTGTAAAGAGCTTTGAGTGTCTGGATCAGATAGAAAGGCTCTTTATCAGTACAGTCCATCTGTTTGTTTCAGATCCCTGCTCCAGTTCTCCAGGTCTGGCCATCACTCTGTGGCTCCTTCTGCTCAACCTGCTTCCTCTGGTGGCTGGACTGTTGCTCTGCCACTACAGCTGATAACACGCACACACACGCACACACACACACACACACACACACGCACACACACACACACACTCTCTACATGAAGGTAGCTAAACTTTCCTCTGTACTGTAGCCCTCTGACAAGCCTGAACTCTTCCTTCCTCTTTGTTCTCACGTCAGTTTGATTTCCTTCCTTTTGTGTCCGGGCCTGTTTCCTCTCCCTCCCTCCTCTGCCCCGCCCCCCCCCCCCCCCCCCCCCCCCCTCCACGTTTAGTGACCTCAGCTGTAACTAAACCTCTCAGTACTGTCAGGGTGTTTACATGCACTTCAATAACCAGGTTACTGTCAACTTTCATTTAAGTGAGGGCCTCGGTTGCTGATATGAAGTTTAGGGCTAATTATGACCTGATTTACCTCGGAAGATTTGCTCTAAATTTTTTCATTTTTTTTTTTTTTCATTTAGCCTTTATTTATACAGGTTAGTCTCATTGAGCCACGAGAACTCATTTTCAAGAGAGACCTGAATAATGCAGATGTTTCAGCCACATGTGCAAACAAAAGATCAGAAAAACTTCGCTGTCCGAGGGAGGTGCACTTATCAACGCGTGGCAGCTAACGTTGGTTTCATCAGGGCTCTGACCAAAAGGAACAACAGCTGGATCAACTTCTTGTTTATTTTTTATTTGCACATTTCAGACTCATGCTTCTGTTTTTTAATAACGTTACGTCCCTGAACATGCCAAAGGTTGTTGTTTAAACTTTGCTTGAGCTTTTTGTTAAACAGACATGTGACAGAAATTTAGTAAAAATAATGAAAAGAATCTTTGCTGTCACAAAAATTCAAAGGAATATTTCAGCCGTTCTAAAAAAAAGGATTCTGTGGAGAACATATGAGCAATCAATACCTTACCTGCTGTAGATAGCTTGTTGAGGCTTGCTGCCATTTTTAAACAACTCTTTGTAGTTTCAAGTGCAAATGGTAATATTTCAGTCTACATGGCTGTCAGATTGACTTTACAAGGAAATGTAAAGTCCTGCAGAAATTGACCTTATGCCAAATCAGAAGTGCTACAGCTAGCTGCTACAGCTAGCTGCTACTGCTAGCTGCTACTGCTAGCTGCTACTGCAGCCGCTTTTTACACTTGTACAGTGAAAGACTTTAAAATTCGATGTGAAAAACATTTAATCTAAAATTTGTGGCAGTGTTCATGTTTATACAACAATGTTCACTTGAAGCAGTCTGAAATATTCAGGGAGTAAAGCAGATTAAAAATGGCAGCGTTCACGTCACATTTGGACTTTGACCTCATGAGTCCTAAAAGAATAAAATGATTTCTCTCCAAACTGACGTGGTTCTAAAAGCTCTTACAGCAGGTGAGATACTGAGTCTTTACGTCTCTTTATAACTTCACAATTATGGAAAGCCATTTCTTTCAAAAATAAATCAATAAATAACTAGTGTTATTTAAAAATTATTAATAAATATTCCATTAAATAAATAAATGTTCCCATGAAATAAAACATTTAAATAGAAATGTTTAGTTTTTTCTCCAAGATTTATTTTTTATTTATTTCAAGATTTATTTTTTATTAATTTATTTCAAGATTTGTTTATTTAATAATGGAGTTTCATTTTGTGACTCTTTTATTTTGTAAAGTTGCTTTACATATTTCAGGGGCTTTTATTTTTTAACCCCGTTTTGTCGTTTTAAGTTCTTTTTATTTCATGTTCTTATATTCAAATGAGGGGGCGGGGTTTTCTCTGTGGGGCGGGTCTAGTCAGGATTAGCGGATTGCATCTGCTTGAAAAAACTGACGTACTCCAATGTTTTTGACCAATCACAGCAAAGTATTCCCCTCGCTGAGCTGTGATTGGTCCAGCTTGGTCAAATCATGAGTTAACTGTTCAGAAAGTCAGGATGACGAGCGGCAACATGGAGGATGATGGAGAACCCCGAGATGAAATGCAAAGATTTGAGGATGAAATAGAGCATTATATATTTACATTATATTTACATCCTGCGTGTGATTCATTTGCAGTGTGGACACGGAGTGGGGGGTCGCCTCTGCGTGAGACTGACAGCTGTCAGAGCTTGGGGAAGTGGGAGGGGCTTACGGCCCGCTGCCGAACATTCTTTCGTCACCAAAGTCTCCAATAACAGAAAAGAGTCTCTAGATTTGTCGCTAGTGTCTTTTTTGAAAAAAGTCACTAGAGGGTTCTGAAAACTCGCTAATTAAAGCGAGAAAGTCACTAAGTTGGCAACACTGCAGCCATGTCCGCTGTTGAGCTGCAGCCCGTGCAGAAACATTGTGCTGCACATGGTTCCTCTTCAGAAAAGGGCCTGTGTGTGTGTTTTAGCGTGAGAAATACAAAATGTTTCGTGTGCACGTAATTAAATGCGGGTGTCTCACGGTCAATGCTGAGACTTTAGAGGCCAGCGTTTATTTTTATTTTTGATTTAGTTATTGATTTGTCTGGTCTATAAACTCATGGATGGACTGCATTGACCCTGATCAGACCCGCCCCACAGAGAAAGCCCCGCCCCACAGAGAAAACCCCGCCCCCTCATTTGAATATAAACATGAAATAAAAAGAGCTTAAAATGACAAATGGGGTTATAAAATAAAAGCCCCTGAAATATGTAAAGTAGCTTTACAAAATAAAAATGTCACAAAATGAAACTCCATTATTAAATAAATAAATCTTGAATTAACTCAAAATAACTCTTGAAATAAATAAAAATAAATCTTGAAATAAATAAAAAATCTTGAAAAAAACTAAACTATTTTTATTTAATAAATAAATCTTGAATTAACTCAAAATAACTCTTGAAATAAATAAAAATAAATCTTGAAATAAATAAAAAAATCTAGGAAAAAACTAAACTATTTTTATTTAAAAGTTTTATTTCATGGGAACATTTATTTATTTAATGGAATATTTATTAATAATTTTTAAATAACTATTTATTTATTTGTTTATTTTTGAATTAAATGGTTCTCCATACACAATTACCAGAATATTCATTTTAATCATTTTTTAGTTAGTGTTAATGAATAAATTAAATATAGATGTAAATAAAATAAAAAAAACTGAATAACTGTGTTATTTTTAACAGAATGCAGTTTTTGTTTTACAAAATATTTCATCATGTTGCCATGTTTCTGAGCTGGAACATGAGTACGTAAGACTTTTTGTTTTTGATTAAAAATAACAATAAATGCTTGTGAATGGTTCAAGCAGTTTGTCCGAGGTCTCCGGTAAACGAAGTCGCTCATGTTTGTAGAAGAGAGCGAGCTAAAGCTCGGAGCTGCGTGTGCGCCCGCAGGTTGTGGTAACCGTCAGTGCAGTGCATGTAAACATGTACAGTAGTTCTGATCTCTCAGATTTGATCTGACTTTGAGTTAAAGATCTTTTGTGGTGAACTTCTTTTGAACTTGAGCCACTTGATTTCAAGACGACTGCTGAATGAAGGGTTCTGGTCGTTGGACCGCTCTGATTGTTCCTTTCATTTGTTCTTCACGCTGCACTAACAGAACTCTGCAGGACTTCAGATTCTTCAGTCCAAATCTTTCATCCAGGTCAACAAAGCCCCACAGAAAAGTTTTTATTTTACATTTTCAGTTTGTTTAGTCTTTGACAGCAGCCTGATGTTTTTAGATAAATCCAGATTTGAACAACAGAGGAACCCATAAAGTGTTTGGATTGTTTTATAATCAAGTTTATGTGCAAGTCACTGATTTTACTCCTTTTTGTCTGAACACATGCTGAGAGCAGCAGTGTTCTTCTGAAAGAAACGGGAACATCTGCAGTTCTCCGACCTCCTGCCGCTGGAGTTTAAACAGCTGGAACAAGCTTTCATGCAGATAACTGTAAATACAAACGTGAACTTTTTAAGAGGCTAGCTGAGCTGAATGTGGTGGATTCCCGGCCCCTCACTTGAATTTTCATTCTAGCTCGTTTACTTTGAGCAGACTTCATGTCCTGTAGATCAACTCTAGCTGTTTGTGCTGATGCATGCTCACACGCTCTGTGGCTGTTCAACAACGTTGTTGGGCTAAATCTGAAAACGGTAGTTCCTCACTTATTGCGGGGGTTACGTTCCAGACACCCCCATGATAGATGAAAATCTGCAGAGTAGGGACGTTGTATTTATATATGTTTTAAGGCTTTAGAAGCCCTTCCCACACTCTTGCAATGTTCTAAACTCTTAAACGACATCATTTTACCAACATGCGTACAGTACTGTGTACGTAGCTCCTCCAGTGTACTCACCAGTTCTGCAGACCAGCAGCAGCTCTCAGTTCTGCTCCTTTCTGGTCCAACTCTGTTCCGTTTCTGCAGACTACCATGCAGTGGCCAGTCCTCTAAACTCTTAAACCTACTCATTTTAACAACACACTTGCACGTAGCTACTAAATTTTACTTACCAGGCTCTGCAGAACAGGAGTGACTCGGTTCCGTTCGACCCGATAGATGAAAAAAGGCCCTGTGCAGCATGATGAAGCCCACCACTCCATCCAGCTTGATGTGTGCATGCTACTGCTCCAGGAGTAAGGCTGCCCAGGATTTAGTCCACCACCTCTGGCCCGGTCTGGACCAGCACCGCACGACCAGAACCAGGCTGAGCCCCATCGCCATCTGTCACCTGCAGCCCCCTGGATCCGGGTCACACAGAGTCCAGATCAGCTGCTCAGCAGTGAAGACACAACTTGAAGGATGAGTTCATCTTCAGGATTATCTGGACCTTCCTGCCAGTTCTGTGAGTTTATCCGTACAGAACTTCTGACTTTGCTGCAAAACGTTCCCTCCATTTGTAGAAAGCAGCAGTTGGAAGCAGTGTTGACTTCTGGGAAGTGAAATGATGGCTTCTGGGTAACGTAGTTCTTTAGACTGGCAAAACAGTGTAGGCTTAATGAAAGAAAAGTTCAAAATGGTGGCACATTTAATTTATTTGAAAATATTCCATGCAGTACTGCACGTCCACAAACTGCGACAGAACAAGTCCATGAAAGTGGAAGTAGCGAGGGACTACTGTATTGTATTAGAGTAGTCCCTCGCTACTTGGCAGTTCGTTGATCGCGGACTCGATCTGTCGCCAGTTTTCAGAATAAGATTGGACATGAGACAATTGACTGAGTGATGGATGAGCTGCACGATCAGCATGGAATTTTTATTTAAAATAAATGATTTAAAATTATTTAGCACCTGCTGCACCTCTGTGCAGCCCATACTGCAGGATAAACTTCCTGCTGCAGCTGATCAGCTGTTCACCGTGCAGAGCGGAGAAGTGGGCGTGGCCAAGAGCGCTTGCAGGTGGCAAAGTGCAGAGGAGGCAGGGAACTGAAATCATGATGTTCTGTGTTTTTTTAAAGAGCACTTGGCGTTTAGAAACATTAAGAATATTGCAAGAATGTGGGCGGGTCTTCAGGGTACGTCTCCCCTGCGATAAATGAGGGACTACTGTACCTTGATGGATAAAGGTAGCATTTCCCTGGGCTGCAACTGTTGGTGACTCTTCTAAGGAGTCTTCCAATGCTCCAGCACACACACGCTGGCCCAGACTGCCGATCTTCATTTCAAAAACTTTGCTGGAGTTTTCTACCTGGATCACTGAGCATGAATCAGGATGTTCTGGCTCTAGTTTCTTTTACTCAGAATGTTTTTGTGTAGTGGGAACGACTCCGTCAGGTCCTCCATAAATATGCTCCGGTCCAAACAGGCTTCAGACCCTTCATGTTCAAGTGTCTGCTCCGAGGTAAACTTGGATCAGATCCTGCAGGACTGAAGTGGTGCCCGTTAAAAAACCTATATGCAACACTTCGGGGGGGGGGGGTTCTGTCACCTAATTGTAATGTTTATTGGTTATTTTTTAATAGGAAATGTTTTTTCTTGTTCACAGTTTAGATATTTGCTGAAATATAATTTGAATAATTAGAAAGAAGCAGCTCGGTGTGATGCAGACTCAAGTCCAGCTGTTCGGGTCTTGAGCTCAACATCTGGAGAAAGTACGGCCAAGATCAAATGTTCAAACTAAATACTTTTATGGTTTGTGATGATTCTGCAGTGAAACAATTATGTGTCATGGAAAGCTTGTATTTTGTATTTTTTACTGCCGTTGATGATGTACTTGCTGATTATCTGAAACTGTATTTTATTATCAGCAATGTCAAAAGAAAAACTGTCAAAAAAGATGTTTTGAGTCGGGGTGGTGTCAGGTTTGATTGTTTTTAGGCTGCACTGGAGTTCATCGAGGTGTTTCGTTCTAAAATGTTGATCTTTTGGAATTTAAACCACATCTGAATTAGAGCTACTGTTCGATCTCCTGGAAATTTAAATAATGATAATAATAATAATAATAATTATATATATATATATATATATATATATTATTTTATTTTTTTTCATTCAACCTTTATTTAAACAGATAAATCACACTGAGCCTCGAAGACTCATTTACAAGTGAGACCTGTTTGGACAAATAAAAACATTGGTTAGAAAAGGGAAGAAAACATGAGGAGAGACGGTATGAAAAAAAGATCTCTCACACCGTGTCCTAGACAGGGCACAATTTGAGGCATCAAGAAAACCTACCACAGCAAAGCAACATAAACAGACGTTATACATTTACATAAAGGCGGTGAAGACATTGAATTTTTAAGGGAAAGTCGTAGCAAAGTCCAGAGCCCCCCCTCAGCCATTGTCCAGATAAGAGGTGACGTTCATCTTCAGCTCAGTTGAGGTTCTGTTACATGTCCACGGCCTTGGGGAAGGGAGGGGTGAGGAGACAGTCAAAGCATCTTTGTTGTTTTCTGAACATTCCAGGAGGAGTTGAGATAAGTCCGGCATCAAGGCCACAGTTTGGGTCAGGCAGAACTCATGAATTGTTGTTTCTGCCTTTAAAGTCTTGCTGTACATATTCTCTGATGGAAACTCCAAAACAGCCGAATTGATCCTTTACTCCAAAAGTTGAGCTCACAACTTCTCCAGATTATTCCCACCATGAGTGCTGCCAGGAAGATCACAGTCCTGATAACAGCTGCTCCAACTCCCTGCTGCAGCTCCACATTCAGTCCGAGCACTGTCGAGCTTCAACACCTCCACATGAATTTGTAGACAACCAGATTTCACCAACTCAAACAGTAGAATCTAGTCGTCATCATGAATCCAATTTGTTCGTTAAAGAGGTCAGAGGGTCCTCCTTACCCTGACTCCTGTTGGGAGAAGTTGATTGATTTTGTTGAGAGACCAGCTGATCTTTATTATCCTGGTCCTATTATTATTATTATTATTATTTGATTAGTACAGAACCTGCAAAGCGGTATGCCTGAAACAGAGGTTCTAAGAATCTGTTCCCTCAGATATGAACGGATTTGCAACAGCGTTTGTGTAGTTGACATTTTGTTGCACAGAAATGCTACACAGGAAGTGGCACGAGGGTTCAGGGACCGTCTGCTATAATGTTCATTAGCAATAATAGTATTGACTGTATTTGACCTTAAATCATATCAGACAATTATTTTACTATCTTTCAAGACTTAAATGAGATTAAACTGTTTTGTACCCTTGGGTTCTTTAATGATGGATTCCTAAACACTTGTCCAGCCTGGAAGCTGGTGAGAGGTGGCGTGCTGTGACTCGAGGGTCGAGGCGCCTGGCGAGCTCTGCAGGTCAGCGTTGGTGGTGTCACCTGTTAAACTGGTTCAGGTCAATGATCGTGTCAACAGAAATCTGC
>NC_056510.1:42655383-42658773 GCF_014905685.2 Nematolebias whitei | reverse complement strand
TTGGACACGTCCAGAGGAGGGACAGTGGTTTGGACACGTCCAGAGGAGGGACAGTGGGTATATTGGTTGAAGGATGTTAGAAATGCAGATGCCAGTCCTCGAGGCTCAATGAGATTTACCTGTAGAAATAAAGGTTGAATGGTTGAAAGGTTGAAAAAGAGTGAGATGGAGGAGGATGACTCGCTGTGGGGACCCCTGAAGAGGGAGAAGCTGAAAGAAGAAGAAGAATAAAAGTTCAGTTATTTGGAATGACCATGTCCTCGTGTTCTTCAGTGCAGCTTGATGGATTATTGAACTGAATGTTTTCATGAGGTTGTCCAGGTTCACGTTTGCACTAAACCCAAAGAACTGGCCTTGGTGTCGGAGGAGTTCCCTGCAGAACTCTAATAGAATGAAGAAAGCGTATGAAGAGGTCGAGTTGTTTCATTTATTTATTGAACACTGTGTTTGTATGTTTTAAACGTCTGTAAAATGTACTGTTTTTTATTTTACCAGGTACTTGTCAGCAAGAAGCAGAGAACTTTCTTTTGTTCTGAGAGTATTAGAAGTGATGCAGCAGGAACTTTTGTACCGCTGCTGTTAAACATGCAGAGAACTGACCTCAGATCAGTTATTTTTAAACCAAACTCTGATCAAATCTCCATCACTGTGACTGAATTTAGTTTCTGCTCCAACTCAAAACATCAGCAGACTTTGGGCTGGAGTAATGGTTTGGTTCTGACTGGGATCACTCTGTGGGAACATTAGATGTTATGCAGCGAGCAGACGGTTGGAAAAAGCAGCCAAAATGTTTTTTATTTTAAAAAGCTGCTTTTGAGACCATTTAAAATATTTGTCTTAAAATAAATGCTTTCTGTACACCTGAAATATTTGAGTTTTGTCCTTTATGTAAAAAATAAAATAAAGTTTAATTTGGTTATTCTGTTGATTATTTTTACCAACTGGACAGACGGCACTCTTTTTAATGTGTCCTAACGTTGGACTCATTGAATACACCAGTATTGTGTAATGCTTCATTCTGTAAACTATTTAGACTTCTAATGCTAGTTAAAAGATACTCGAGTGTGATCCTGTGATCAGTTTTTTCAGTTTAACTGTGAAACGACTCCAACATTTCCGACATGTTGCTGTTCTTACTTCTTGTCACTAGATGGCAGTGCTGTGTCAGCATGTGGCAGATGAGACTGTTGGAGAAATGAGGAAGAATGAAGCTGAACAGGAAATAAAGTGATGTCTCTACAGTTGGTAATAAATCACTTGTGCGTTTGAGTGTCGTCTCCTTCATCGTTACAACTGCAACAGCTCTGACTTTACTCTGTAGCAAATATTCTGCAGTTTCTTTAAACTGGTTGACGAACAGAAAGCTCATCATGAATTAAAGGAGTTCTGTTCTGTATTATTAATAAATTATTAAACGAACTAAACGCATGACATATTACTATACGGCAGCACAGTGGCTCAGCTGGTAGAGCTGTTGCCTCTCAGCGAGAAGGTGGCTGGTTCAAATCCCAGCGCAGGACCCTTCTGGGTGGAATTTACATGTTCTCAGTGCTGTGTGGGTTTTCTCCAGTTTCCTCCCACAGACCAAAAACATGCATGTTAGTCTGATCGACTGGTAACACTAAATTGTCTCTAGGTGTGAGAGAGAGAGTGAATGGTTGTTTGTCTCTGTGTCCCTGGGATGGACTTGAGACCTGCCCAGGGTGTCCCCTGCCTCTCACACAGTGACTGCTGGATATGGGCACCAGTGACCCCCGTCCCGGGACCTGAATAGGAAGAAGCGATAAAGTTACTCTACACATTTTATTTTACATTTTTATCTTTATGTGTGATGGATAAATGTGATGACAGTTCTGCCAACAGTCAGTCTCTGCATTTAGGAGTTAACAGAATGCTGACACCTGAAATGTCAGATTTAAGCTCCAGTAAAGTTTCTGTTTGGGTCCTGGGACACCATGATGGTGTGCTGGTGTATGACGGTGCATATATGAACATTTTGGATTCATTGAAGGCAACAGAAAGAAATGACAGTCATCTTTATACACAGCTGAAGCCCATTAAACCATCCCTCGGTCTCAGCAGCTTGTTGTTGTTTCACAAAGCGCAGATTTAGAAATGTTGCTGATTTGATTAAAATTACTTGAAGTGTTGAGGTGCTTTAAAACAAACACGGTACGCCGGTGTCCCTCGTTGTTGAGGGATTTGATCAGTGAATGTTGGTAGTTCTTGAGAATTGAGTTTTTCTGAATTTTGATGTGGCAACCCAGTTTTCCTTCTTGCACCTAGATGTAGCCACACATAGTGGGCACCTTGATTATATTTCAAATTATACAACTCACAATGTTAACATATGAACATGGGGGAGGGAGGGGGGTTAAATAAAAACTTACTGGGTAAAAAAAAACAAGCTGGCACTGGCAGCCATATTGAATTTTGAGGTGGCAACCAGATTTTTGAAAAGGGAATTTCTTACACGTAGATGCAAAATGAAAGCTGGTACCTCATTAAATATTAAAGTCATCACAACGTGGACGGGAGGATGGAAGAGGAAGATTTCTAAATCCCCTCTCGCTTTGTGACAGAGAACAAACATGAACATCCAACAGGCTGGACAAAACCAGCTGTCATTACAAAGAGAATGTGTATAGTAGAGCGCTGTATGAATGTGCGTGTGTAGTAGAGCGCTGTATGAATGCGTGTCTGCATAGTAGAGCTCCATATGAATGCGTGTGCGTAGAAGGGCGCTGTAGGAATGCATGTGTGTAGTAGAGCGCCGTATGAATGCGTGTCTGCATAGTAGAGCTCCAAATGAATGCGTGTGCGTAGAAGGGCACTGTAGGAATGCATGTGTGTAGTAGAGCGCCGTATGAATGCGTGTGCATAGTAGAGTGCTGTATAAATGTGTAATGAAGCACCGTATGAATGCGTGCGTAGTAGAGCGCTGTATGAATGCGTGTGTGTAGTAGAGCGCCGTATAAATGCGTGTGCGTAGTAGAGCGCCGTATGAATGTGTGCATAGTAGAGCGCCGTATGAATGCGTGTGCGTAGTAGAGTGCTGTATGAATGTTTGTGCGTAGTAGAGCGCCGTATAAATGCGTGTGTGCATAGTAGAGCGTTGTATGAATGCGTGCGTAGTAGAACGCTGTATGAAGGCATGTGTGCATAGTAGAGCGCCGTATGAAGGTGTGTGTGCATAGTAGAGCGCCGTATGAATGTGTGCGTAGTAGAGTGCCGTATAAATGCATGTGTGTAGTAGAGCGCCATATGAATGCGTGTGTGCGTAGTAGAGCGGCATACGAATGTGAGTGCGTAGTAGAGCACCATATGAATGCATGTGCGTAGTAGAGTGCTGTATGAATGCGTGTGCGTAGTAGAGTGCTGTATGAATGC
>NC_056510.1:42654938-42655283 GCF_014905685.2 Nematolebias whitei | reverse complement strand
TGTGCGTGGTAGAGCGCTGTATGAATGCGTGTGCGTAATAGAGCGCTGTATGAATGCGTGTGCGTAGTAGAGCGCTGTATGAATGCGTGTGCGTAGTAGAGCGCTGTATGAATGCATGTGCGTAGTAGAGCGCTGTATGAATGCGTGTGCGTAGTAGAGCGCTGTATGAATGCGTGTGCGTAGTAGAGTGCTGTATGAATGCATGTGCATAGTAGAGTGCTGTATGAATGCATGTGCATAGTAGAGCGCCGTATGAATGCGTGTGCATAGTAGAGCACCGTATAAATGCGTGTGCGTGGTAGAGTGCTGTATGAATGCGTGTGCGTAGTAGAGTGCCGTTTAAAT
>NC_056510.1:42645943-42654928 GCF_014905685.2 Nematolebias whitei | reverse complement strand
TAGAGTGCTGTATGAATGCATGTGGGAGTAGAGCGCAGTATAAATGCATGTGCGTAGTTGAGTGCTGTATGAATGCATGTGGGAGTAGAGCGCAGTATAAATGTATGTGCGTAGTTGAGTGCTGTATGAATGCATGTGGGTAGTAGAGCGCAGTGTAAATGCATGTGCGTAGTAGAGTGCTGTATGAATGCATGTGTGTAGTAGAGTGCCGTATGAATGCATGTGGGTAGTAGAGCGCCGTATAAATGCCTGTGCGTAGTAGAGTACTGTATGAATGTGTGTGCGTAGTAGAGTGCCGTATGAATGCATGTGGGTAGTAGAGCACAGTATACATGCATGTGCGTAGTAGAGTGCTGTATGAATGCGTGTGTGGAGGTCGAGGACACAGATTTTGTTGTAAAGAGCTTTGAGTGTCTTTATCAGATGGAAAGGTTTTATTTAAGTACATTCTGTTTAAACACTGGACTTTGCACATTTCAGTATGTTTTTGATTAACAATTGTTTTTTATTCTATTTCTTTTTACAAAAGTACAAAGGATGGCGTCTGATTGGGTTCATAATGACTCAAGTGGACTGGAACTGTCCATGTGTCTGCTGGTGTAGATAAACCCCAAAAAGGATAACATGGTTGAAAACTTGATTTTTAATGGAGGGAACTCTCAGAGTCCATATCCACCATGACAGTGTTGGTTTTCCTCAGCTGGGCTGGCTGCTCCTGCAGCTGGTTCCTGGCCTCTGTCTGCTGGTGTTCTTAGAGTGAAGTTCTGGTGGAGATCTCCAGGATTTAAAAAGGTGTCGGCCCATGTCTACGTGGCTGTAGATGCTGTCTCTTTGATCCACAGGAAGCCCACCTGGGTGCCGAAGTTGAGTCCATCCCTGACGTGGGAGAAGAAGTCTTCAGGAAGACACGAGGTGCAGGGTGTCACAATGGGACGCTCCACCACCAAATTATCATGGATGTTCTCTGGCAGAACACCACCTTCCTGAAGGAGAACTCTGAAACGGTGGAAGAAGGTTTGGATAAATGAGCAGGCTGAAAACTTGATGTGAAAAAGTTCAAATTTAGCTCGTTACAAGACATCTGACAAAAGATGGAGGGGATGACTCGCTGTGGCCACCCCTGAAGAACGAAGAAGAAGAAGAAGAAAGAAGGGAAACGAGAAGAACCTGTTGGCGAGGCGGATGTCGACGTGTGGTTTGGCTGACTCTGGATCAGGGACACAGTCTGGATGGACCCTGATGAAGTCCAGCGCCTGCTCTCTGTCCAGCGTGAAGCAGCACACCCCCACTGATGGTCCCACCACCACCACGATGTTGCTCACTTGGCAATCGAAATGTGCAACCATCGCGTCCACCGTCCTCCTGGTCACCCCCATTAATGTCCCCCTCCAACCTTGGAGATAAAGTTCACCTATCGTTACAACCAGTTCATCTGACATGATCAAAGAGGGGTCCATCACGATCACTTGGTTTTATTACTTTAACAGAGGTTCATGTTCCGCAGCAACTTTATTTAAACGACGGCAGCTAACATGACGTTGCACCTGCCTGCCATCAGTCTGGTGGTGGATCTCAACTCCTCACATCAGTTTGTTTTGTTGTGCAGTTTTTAAGCTTTTAGGATTAGTAGGACCTCGCAGAAAAAATCTGATATTGTTTTGAAATATTAGTAAATAAAAACGTAAAATTATTTAAAAATTAAAACAAGCATTCCTTTATTTAGCCTTGAGTGCTAACATTCTAAAATGAAGCTCTTGGGTGAGGTGTTAGCCCTCAGAGTGTCTGACAGGGATGACTCTCAGTTCCTGCCCCACCAAGTCTGACACGTCTGAAATAACTGAGGTACCGTCTTTTTACAGCTTCTACGTTTGGTTAGCTGCGGAGGCCATTTTGAATCAAAAGTGAATAAGAAGTATATGCCTATTCACAGTTTATTCACAGTTTCATTAAAATCCACTTAGTGTTTAGATATTTTGCTAACAGACAAACAATAATAGGCAACTGCATTGGTGCCCAACTTTTACAGTAGCCGGTGGACAATTAGAAAGAAGGTTTTAAGACGATTAAAAGTTAAATTCCTTGAATAAAAACAAGTTGAACAGAATGAAATACTTCTTGTATGGAAGCCAACGTCTCAGTATTACCCAGTATGAGGACACGGTGTCTGAGACGTCTTATGAAGGATTTAACGGACTAATTAATGAACGGATTAAACAAACTTCATATGGTTTAATGTAAAGTCCATAAACTGGATGGTTTTTGTGGACCGTTCCTCAGGCGCAATGGTTTAGTTTGTTTCTGGTGCAGCAGAGAGAGAGGAGCTTTTAGCACCACCAGTTGTTGGTTGTGATCAGAGAATGGCTCCAGGTGGGACGGAGCAGAAGCTGTGGCGTGCTGAGACATGTTGGACACCAACATGGACAACCGAAAAGACGAGCAGGAAGCGTTGCTCTTTTCTCTCTAAAAAGAAAGCGTTTCATAAAAAACACTTGTCTGCTGAAGGGACAGCGTCCCTGTGTGAAAGAATGGACTTCACAGTCTGTTAGCAAAATATCTCATGATCAGTGGATGAATTTCAATAAAATCATCAAAGTAATTTTTGAGTGTTCATCTTTCAGCTGCTCTCTTCTTCAGAAGTCACCACAGTGAACTAAGTCACACGAAGACTTGGCAATTATTTTTACATCAGGTGTATTTAAACCAGACAATTTAAATATGTATTAATTAATAACCTCATTTTGGATCTGCTTAATTTGTCTTTAATGGATGGTTATGTACCACAGCGCTTTAAGGTTGCTGTAATTAAACCTTTACTTAAGAAGTCTGATCTTTATTCAGAAATCCTGGCCAACTATAGACCTATATCTAATCTAACTTTCATCTCAAAAATTCTAGAGAAAATAGTTGCAGGTCAGTTGCGTGAACATCTACAAAGAAATAATCTGTTTGAAGAGTTTCAGTCAGGTTTTAGAGCTCATCATAGCACAGAAACAGCACTAGTAAAAGTCACTAATGATATTCTCATGGCCTCAGACAATGGACTTGTGTCTACACTGGTCCTGTTAGACCTCAGTGCTGCATTTGATACAGTTGATCACAATATTTTACTACAGAGGCTTGAATATGATGTTGGGATTACAGGAACGGCTCTAAAATGGTTTAAATCACATCTACCTGATAGATTCCAGTTTGTAGATGTAAATAATAAATCTTCTTCATACACCAAAGTTAGTCATGGAGTTCCTCAAGGTTCAGTGCTTGGACCAATACGTTTCACCTTGTATATGCTTCCATTAAATAATGTTATTAAACAGCATGGGATAAATTTTCATTGTTATGCTGATGATACACAGTTATGTCCATGAAATCAAATGAATCCAATCAGCTACTTAGACTACAAGCATGTCTTAAAGACATAAAAACCTGGATGACCCTTAATTTTCTCCTGTTGAACAGACAAAACTGAGGTTTTGGTTTTTGGACCTGAGCACCTTAGGAATGAATTTTTCAGTCTTTCTCCCTCCTTAGATGCATTAATCTGTCCTCCAGCTCTAATGTTAAAAATCTTGGTGTTATTTTTGATCAGGACATGTCTTTTATCCCCCACATTAAAAACGTTACTAGAACCTCCTTCTTCCACCTGCGTAATATCACTAACATTAGAAACATCTGATCTAAAGATGATGCAGAAAAACTGGTCCATGTATTTGTCACGTCTAGACTGGACTATTGCAATGGTTTATTAACTGGGTGTCCAAATACTTCTTTAAAACGTCTTCAGTTGATCCAAAATGCTGCTGCCAGAGTCTTAACTGGAGTTACTGGGAGAGATCATCTCTCTCCAGTTTTAGTTTCTCTCCATTGGCTCCCTGTCAAATCAAGAATAGAATTCAAAATCTTACTTCTAACCTACAAAGCTCTCAACAACCTAGCTCCATCTTATATTACAGCTCTTATTGTTCCATATTTTCCTAACAGAGCACTTCACTCTCAGACTGCAGGTTTACTTGTGGTTCCTAGAATTTACAAAAACAGAATGGGAGGAAGATCTTTTAGTTATCAGGCTCCTCTCTTGTGGAACCAACTTCCAATCTCTGTCCGTGAGACTGACACATTGTCCAGTTTTAAGACTGGGCTTAAGACTTTCATCCATCCATCAATTTTCTTCCGTTTATCCGGGGTCGGGTCGCGGGGGTAGCAGCCTAAGTAGGGAGGCCCAGACTTCCCTCTCCCCAGCCACTTGGGCCAGCTCTTCCGGGGGAATCCCGAGGCGTTCCCAGGCCAGCCGAGAAACATAGTCCCTCCAGCGTGTCCTAGGTCTTCCTCTGGGCCTCCTTCCAGTGGGACGTGTCCGGAACACCTCACCAGGGAGGTGTCCAGGAGGCATCCTAACCAGATGCCCGAGCCACCTCAACTGGCTCCTCTCGACGTGGAGAAGCAGCGGCTCTACTCTGAGTCCCTCCCGGATGATCAAGCTTCTCACCCTGTCTCTAAGGGAGAGCCCAGACACCCTGCGGAGAAAACTCATTTCGGCTGCTTGTATCCGAGATCTCATTCTTTCGGTCATAACCCAAAGCTCATGACCATAGATGAGGGTATGAAGGTAGATCGATCGGTAAATTGAGAGCTTCGCCTTTTGACTCAGCTCTCTCTTCACCACAACAGACCTGTACAACACCTGCTTCAGTGCAGACGCTGCACCTATCCGCCTATCGATCTCACGCTCCATTTTTCCCTCATTCGTGAACAAGACCCCAAGATACTTGAACTCCTCCACTTGGGGCAGGACCTCCTCCCTGATCCAGAGAGGGCACTCTACCCTTTTCTGGCTCAAGATTTTCCTTGTTGATAAATCTAATAATTAGTGTCGGCTTGTTATGCTAATACAGACTTTGTCTACTAGAGGACAAACTGACTTCATTTCCTCCAATGAATTGTTAAAATTGAATAGTTTTCATTTGATACTATTTCTATCTTAACATGTGATTCTTGACCTGCCATTGTGTATCTGTTACTACCAAACCCAGCCGGTTGAAGCAGATGTCCTCTTGTCCTGAGCTGGTTCTGATAAAGGTTTCTTCCTCATGAGGGAGTTTTTCTTTCCACTGTCGCCTTCATGCTTGTTCAAGATGAGAGTTAAACTCAGAGCAGTCTGCTCCTCAGATGAATAATGTTAAATTATTATTTTTAAATACGAATGTTTCTGTTCAGTCCCTGAGACGACTTCTCTTGCGACTTGGCGCTTTATAAATAAACTGAATTGACATTAAATTAAATTTAGATGTCCTTCCTGACTCAACCACAGACACCGAGCTACCACAGCCCTCTGTGTGGAGCAGAGAGCTGCTATGTGGGGCACCCAGGGGAGCGGATGGTGGGGGTTATGGGCCTTGCTCAAAGGCCCTGAGTGGGGCAAATTAGGGTGGAGACAGGTGTGGGTGCTTCACCTATCCCACCCACATTTTGATGTTTCAATACCAGGAGTTGAACCGGCGATCTTCAGATCACAGGTCCACCTTCTCTAACCTCTGCACCACCGCTCCCCCTGTTCATCTACAACTGATTAACTATTGAAGTCAACTCAATTCAAGATGGCTGCCACAGTTAACTGACCCAAGCAAACATAAAAATGCCCATAATTTATTCAGTCTTGCACACATCAAACAGACTTGTTCTGAGTCACTCCCCAACACATGCTGCAAGCACCAACAAACTGTAACATGTTTGTTTAAAACTTCGGCCTGCAGGGGGGCAGGAGACACGCATGCCTTCAACATAAACTGTGCAATGGAAGAAGCCTCGAGTGAGCCATGGCGAGCTCACAAAGGGCCACAAAACATATGTTGCTAGATCAAATGTAACTTTTTCTAACTTTCGGCGCATGTTTAAACTTGTTTGTTGAGAGAGGAATATGGTGTCTTGTCAGCTGCTTGCTTCGGCCATGTCCGAGTCCTTCACCCTGGACCATGGGCACCCTGGACCATGGGCACCCTGGACCATGGGCACCCTGGACCATGGGCACCCTGGACCATGGGCACCACTCGCAGGAAGATCAGCTTGTATAGTTTACATTTGGTGCTAGCCTTTTTGTAGCCGTGTAGCTTTCTCTACTACATTTCCAAAGCGATGAGGAAGAAACTTGAATTGCAGATTTAGAAATGTTGCTGTAAACAGACTCATGTACCTGGTCTCTCTTGTAAATGAGTCTTCGAGGCTCAATAGGAACTAACCTGTATAAATCAAGGTCTAATAATAATAATAATTTATTGAGGCTCAGGTGGAAGTCCTCCTATGAGCTGCTGTCAGTGTTTTGGCTCATCCTTGAAGGTTCAGTGGAGTTCACTGTGTGTAGCGCAGCTTCATTCACTACAGTTCAACAGATGTGAGGGGGAAACTCAAGAGTTAAAGTTAGTTTCACTTCATTGTTTCATTCGGTTCACTGATGTAAGATCTGTACGGAAGGATTGTGGTATGAATAGTGACATTATGCTGGTGCACAACTTTGACTTGGTTGTCCTCAGGCTGTTTCTGTGAGCAGCAAGTTGTCCATGTGGCCTCTAACATTTGATTGTTGTTCATGATGAGTGTTTTGGATGGGCGTGGTAAAAGCTGCTTCTGACATTCCAACAGGACGTTGTCTTGAAACAGCAGTGAGGACAGAGCTGCTGGCAGGCTGCAGACTGAGGAAGTCCTCTGGATGGGGGACGAAACGTTTCTTCACTTAAAGAAACTGGTCCAGATGACACGATTTAACCTTTTTGTTAATAACTAGAATGTTTCATATTAGCTAAGCACTTCTGACGTTTATTGAAAATGTGTGCAATGATTGGCTCTTGGCTTTTTGTTCATTTGTTTGGTCGATGGAACAAATCTGCTCACATGTTCTGCCCTGCGGCTCTTCCTGTTTATAACTCAACACTCATGCAACACGTTACAAAAACCTTCGCAGTGACATCACTTTTGTTGTGCAGCTCATGAACCGTGAGCACAAACCAGTTATTACGCTCTTCGTATTACCTGTCCACCACTCCTGTCAAAGATCTTCGTACCTGCGTGAGCGGCTCCTATGACCTTCTTCACCGGGTCAGCAAACAGGATGGGCATGCAGTCTGCACCTGGAGCCGTTAAAACCACCCCGCTCTGATCCGTCACCATGGAGTCGTAGCTTTCAGGCTCAGCTTGCCCCAAAACCCAGACGTCACTGGCGTGGTCCACCTGTAGGAAGCAGGTTTTAAGGAAACAAGCTGATTTTTATTGTGATAATTATAAACGTGCTGCACAGATCGATAAAGTAAGCAAGTACTTTGACAAAACGTAGAGGCAGAGGGTGGAAGCCGGCATGAAGGGCCAGTCGTCGTCTGTTCTCGGACACCACGGCCACAGGGTCCCTCCTCTTGCTGCTGCTGAACAGATTTAACGAGGACAGCGTTGGGATGTAGGACACGCCACCAGAACGAGTGCTGAAACCGTGACCGAAACACTCTGAAACAGAGACGGAGAAGACGGCTGACGTTCAGGGAGACGAAAAATCCAAACACTTCTGAGACGAGAGGCGCATTAATCCAAAGCCTGACTGCACCTCAGGGTTTGGTGGCACACTTTAATAGACAGAGTGACGATCGGCTGGCAGCTTTGATCTTAATGACACTTTTAAAAATAAATCAGCAACAGACCCATTCTGTGCAACTTTAACTACAAAGTAGTAGCAGTGTGTTTTATTAAGTTATGCAAATAGTGTTACATTCTATTAAGATGAATAGATATTGGTCAAAAAGTGAAAGTCTTGCATGCTGGCCATCAGCTGCTGATTTCTAAAGACCAAAATAAAATAAATCAGCAGTGACCATAGAAAGCTGTCAGTCCACCTCTACACTTTAAGCTTTACTGGGTTCTTCCTGTGTCTCATGAAGCTCAGCTGCTGAGACACCTGCCTCGTGTGCACAGTTCCCCCTCTAAAGGATTAAAATCATCCTTTACATACGAGCGTCTCCTACTTTTATAATGACCACTGGGCCGAGTCCAGATGTTAGAAAAACGTCTGTCCTGCAGGGAGCTTGTCAAAGTATGGGACATGATCCGAAGTAGGGAACTGCAGTACAGACTCACAAAAACCACTGACTGCGGACTTATTGATAAGACCCTGACTGCACCAAACTTATGGTTTCATTTTGTTTCCATCAGGTGTGTCTGAGCAACATCTGGAGCATCTGGACAGGATTTATTGTTGCATTGAGGCATTAAACCGACCTGGAATCAGTGGAGACTTCAGAATACTGATTTGTCCCATTGAGGCAGGCAGCTGCTGCAGAAACCTGGACACGTCCTCCTGCGCGTGCAGAGCAGGTGAGTCGGTGTGGGCGGAGCCTCTGCAGCGCTGACAGGTGAGCTGCTCCTCTGTGTAGTCGAAGCTGTAAACGGAGGTAAAAAGCAGCTCCTGGTACTGAAGCAGCACCTCTCGACCTCGAGGACTTGTGTAGACCCTGATGGCGCTCAGGTCCAGCTGGTCCAGGGTCTGTTTGAATCTGTACAGGCACTCCGCGGTGGAGCTGCAGTCCAGGACGTGAACTTGGCTGCGGGGACTCAGGAGCGCCTCGTACCCCCCGAGGGAGTCCCCACAGAGCAGAAAGAGCCGCGAGTCCGACTTCCGCTGCAGAAAGGCGGCCGTGCACGTGGGACAGCGGCCGTGGATCATATCTACCAACACGGCCATCCTGCTGGAACAAAGTCCGGTCCGGTCCTCCTGCCTTTATAGAGCCAGCAGCAGGACGTGTCTGACAGAAACCACAGCTGACAGGATACTTCCTGCTCTGCTCGCTCCGCCCACACTGGAAAACCCTCACAGCCCGTGGAAATTCACATCTGGCCGGCTTCCTCCTGCTGCTGCTGACTGCTGCACAAAACTTTACAAGAATACAGAATACTAGGTTAACGGTCAGAGTACAGCAGTATAAAGGTCAAAGTTCAACAGATTAAAGGTCAGAGTCC
>NC_056510.1:42640053-42645933 GCF_014905685.2 Nematolebias whitei | reverse complement strand
TCTGAGTCCAGATGGTTAAAGGTCAGAGCACAGGAGGTTAAAGGTCAGAGCACAGGAGGTTAAAGGTAAATTAACAACAAAGTCCATGCTCAATAATCCAGGTATACAATCCAACAGTTTTCAGTCAGGTCATCTGGACAGTTTCTTTTTTTGTGTGTTGTCAGTCATGACTGATGAAGCCTTCCGAACCAAAGGTGAAAAGTTTCAGCACAAAACAAGAAACTGTCCAGATGACCTGACTGAAAACTGCTGGATTAAAGGTCAATTCTTTTCAGTTTATTTATAAAGCGCCAAGTCATAACTGGAGTCGTTTATGGCACTGAACAAAAACATTCTAAAACCAAGTTAACACTATTTCCCTGAGGAGCAGCTTTGAGTTTAACTCATCTTGAACAAGCATGAAGGCGACAGTGGAAAGAAAAACTCCCTCATGAGGAAGAAACCTTTAACAAAACCAGCTCAGGACAAGCGGACATCTGCTACGACCGGCTGGGTTTGAGCGAAGTGCTCTGTTAGGAAACTGTGGAATAATAAGATCTGTAATATAAGATGGAGCTAGGTTGTTGAGAGCTTTGTAGGTTAGAAGTAAGATTTTGAATTCTATTCTGGATTTGACAGGGAGCCAGTGGAGAGAAACTAAAACTGGAGAGATATGATCTCTCCCAGTAACTCCAGTTAAGACTCTGGCAGCAGCATTTTGGATCAACTGAAGACGTTTTAAAGAAGTATTTGGACACCCAGATAATAAACCATTGCAATAGTCCAGTCTAGACGTGACAAATGCATGGACCAGTCTCATATTATGTAAGAAATTACAGGTATAATTTTAATTTTTTTCCTTTTAGCTGCTCCCTTCTTCAGGGGTCACCACAGCGCACTAACTCACATGAAGACTTGGCAAAAAAAAAAAATTACTCCGGATACCCTTCCTGACTCAACCACAGATCACCGAGCTACCACAGCCCTCTGTGTGGAGCAGAGAGCTGCTGTCTAGAGCGCCCGGGGGAGCAGCGAAGGTGGAGACAGGTGTGGGTGCTTCACCTATCCTACCTACATTTTTGATGCTGTTGGTACCAGGAGTTGAACCGGCAATCTTCCGATCACAGGCCCACCTTCTCTAACCTCTTCGCCACCACTCTCATTATGATATATTGATATTATTATTATTGATATATTGATATATGATACCATCCAGGGTGTACCCCGCCCCTCGCACAGTGATTGCTGGACATGGGCACCAGCGACCCCCGTGACCCAAAATGGAATAAGCGGGTAAAGATAATGGATGGATGATATATGATATTTTATGTGAGAACACATCATATTATGTTATTATATTAACAGTCCAAACATATATCAGGTCAGAGTACAGGAGGTCAAAGTTCAGGGTACAGCATTTAAAATGTTTTCCTTATTTATATTTTGCAGTGTGTTTAAAATACGGTATATTTCTGCATTATTTGTGTTATTTTAGCCATTCAAATGTCAAAATGTTCATGGCATTCAGGAGGTTAGACTGTAACTGCTTTTTTAAACCCGAGTTCTTTTCAGAACATTTCACTTTATTTACAAATAGTCTTCCTATAAAATTGCACTGAGATCTTTTCAGCTCCTTTAAATACGTTGGTCTCTTTAAAATTTGAATTAGATTTTTGACACCTTCTCTGGGATATGTGACAACACTGTACACCCATCATCACTTATCTCACTGTTCAGGGTGGTGCCTGTGGAGACGTGACTGTGGCACTCTTCTGGCCAGGAGCTGTTGGAAGGACCCACACCCCTCAGCATATAGAGAGGTCATGTTCCATGTCCAGCTGGAAAAAATCAGATGAAAGGTTCTGCAGGAAGATTCTGGGACACCTGGCAACCTTTTCTGTCATTTGTTGAGACCTTGTCAATGCCTGTATGGATTATTTGTGTATGTGTTACTGGTCCGGTGTAGGAGGGATGAGGTGGGAGGGGATTTTGTTCTGTGTTCTTTTGTTTTGTTCTGTTTTCTTAGTGTATGTTTGTCTTCTAAAAAAGCAAAAAATTAATAAAAATACTTTCTTTAACAAAATGTTGAATTGAAAAACTTGCTCTATTTCTAACTTCTGAAGCTACTTTTGGTTTACAGATACAGTTGTACGTCTGGCGTTTAGCTAATCGTTTGCTACTTTTAGCCAGTCTTTTGATGCTTTAGCTTCTAGCTGTACTGTTGATTATTTTATTTGCTAATAAGCTTATTTTTACTTTTAATTACCCTTTTGCTAATGTAGCCGGGTGGTAGATTTATATTTTCCACTTTAGTTGAATAACTATCCTGTTTAAGGTATTGAGGTGTTTATTTACTTTTATTTTTTTGTTACAGCAGAAATGCTGTTGAGTAATTTTGTTTTGTTCATGCCATTTTATTTGTTATTTGCATATTTTGAACACTTAAATATTTTCATATACAAACTGGATTCCAAAAAAGTTGGGACACTAAACAAATTGTGAATAAAAACTGAATGCAATGATGTGGAGGTGCCAACATCTAATATTTTATTCAGAATAGAACACAAATCACAGATCAAAAGTTTAAACTGAGAGAATGTATCATTTTAAGGGGAAAATCTGTTGTTTCCAAATTTCATGTAGTCAACAAATCCCAAAAAAGTTGGGACAAGTCCATTTTTACCACTGTGTGGCATCCCCCCTTCTTCTTACAACACTCAACAGACGTCTGGGGACAGAGGAGACCAGTTTCTCCAGTTTAGAAATAGGAATGCTCTCCCATTCATGTCTAATACAGGCCTCTAACTGTTCAATCGTCTTGGGCCTTCTTTGTCGCACCTTCCTCTTTATGATGCGCCAGATGTTCTCTATAGGTAAAAGATCTGGACTGCAGGCTGGCCATTTCAGTACCCGGATCCTTCTCCTACGTAGCCATGATGTTGTGATTGCTGCAGAATGTGGTCTGGCATTATCGTGTTGAAAAATGCAGGGTCTTCCCTGAAAGAGATGACGTCTAGATGGGAGCATATGTTGTTCTAGAACCTGAACATAGTTCTCTGCATTAATGGTGCCTTTCCAGACATGCAAGCTGCCCATGCCACAAGCGCTCATGCAACCCCATACCATCAGTGATGCAGGCTTCTGAACGCAGCGTTGATAACCACTTGGGCTATCCTTGTCCTTTCTGGTCCGGATGACATGGCGTCCCAGTGTTCCATAAAGAACTTCAAATCGTGACTCATCTGACCACAGAACAGTCTTCCATTTTGCCACACTCCATTTTAAATGACCCCTGGCCCAGTGCAAACGTCTGAGCTTGTGGAGCTTGCTTACAAATGGCTTCCTCTTTGCACTGTAGAGTTTCAGCTGGCAACGGCGGATGGCACGGTGGATTGTGTTCACTGACAATGCTTTCTGGAAGTATTCCTGAGCACATTCTGTTATTTCCTTGACAGTGGCATTCCTGTTTGAGGTGCAGTGACGATTAAGGGCCCGGAGATCACGAGCATCCAGTAGAGTTTTACGGCCTTGACCCTTACGCACAGTGATTGTTCCAGATTCTCTGAATCTTTTGATGATGTTATGCACGGTTGATGATGATAACTTAAAAGTCTTTGCTATTTTACGCTGGGTAACACCATTCTGGTATTGCTGCACTATCTTTCTGCGCAACAATGGTGGAATTGGTGATCCTCTTACCATCTTGGCTTCTGAGAGACACTGACACTCTGAGAAGCTCTTTTTATACCCAATCATGTTGTCAATTGACCTAATTAGTGTTAATTGGTCTTCCAGCTGTTCGTTATATGCTCAATTTCCTTTTTCCAGCACTTATTGCTACTTGTCCCAACTTTTTTGGGATTTGTTGACACTGTGAAATTTTGAATCAACATATTTTTCCTTTAAAATGTTACATTTATTCAGATTAAACTTTTGATCTGTCATCTATGTTATATTACGAATAAAATATTGACATTTGCCATCTCCACATCATTGCATTCAGTTTTTATTCACAATTTGTTTAGTGTCCCAACTTTTTTGGAATCTGGTTTTGTAGTTGGTCTCTGTTGTTGCACAGTTTAGTCACCAGAGGACAGTGCTTAAAATCTATTACCATTTTCACAAGACTGGGTATAAAATGCAGATATCATATAATCACAGATATCATATATTCATAGATATCATATAATCACAGATTTCATATAATCACAGATATCACATAATCACAGATATATAATCACAGATATCATATAATCACAGATATCACATAATCACAGATATATAATCACAGATATCATATAATCACAGATATCATATAATCACAGATTTCATATAATCACAGATATCACATAATCACAGATATATAATCACAGATATCATATAATCAGAGATATATAATCACTAGATATCATATAATCACAGATATCATATAATCACGGATATATAATCATTAGATATCATATAGTCAGTAGATATCATATAATCACAGATATCATATAACCACTAGATATCATATAATCACAGATATCATATAATCATAGATATCATATAATCACTAGATATCATATATTCACAGATATCATATAATCACAGATATCATATAATCACATATATCATATAATCACTAGATATCATATAGTCACTAGATATCATATAATCACAGATATCATATAATCACAGATATCATATAATCACAGATATCATATAAGCACTAGATATCATATAATCACAGATATCATATAATCACAGATATATAATCATAGATATAATATAATCACAGATATCATATAATCACAGATATCATATAATCACTAGATATCATATAATCACAGATATCATATAATCACTAGATATCATATAATCACAGATATATAATCACAGATTTCATATAATCACAGATATATAATCACTAGATATCATATAATCAGAGATATATAATCACTAGATATCATATAGTCACTAGATATCATATAATCACAGATATCATATAATCACAGATATCATATATTCACAGATATAATATAATCACTAGATATCATATAATCCCAGATATTATTCAATTCAATTCAATTAAATTCAAAAATACTTTTTTAATCCCAGAGGGAAATTTTTTGTTGTTGTAACTCATTATCCTCATTTCATTAAGAGATGTTATAGACACTGATGGCTGTAAACAGGAAGGATCTCTTGTAAAGGTCCATCCCACAGTGGATCTTAAGGAACTGGCTGCAGATGCCGTCTGATCCGTCCACCCAGACTCGGCTGACATCTCGGTTCCCCTCGGGCTGTAGGACCGCCCAAATGCCGGGCAAAACTCCTCCCAGAGCGATGGCCACTCCTCCCAGCAGTCTGCCGAGCTCCTCGTCACTGCGGACAGTCAACTGTATGTGCTGAGGGATGATCCTGTCCTTCCGCTGTCACGAGCCGTGTTTCCTGCTAGTTCCAGGATCTCAGTGGTCAGGCACTCGAGCACAGCTGGCAGGTAGATGAGAATGCGTCCACAGAACATCCTTTTCAACTCACTTGAGATTTGGGGCTGTAGTTGAGATATTATTTGAGCTTTTGAGATGTTAATCAGCTGCTGTCGGTTGTAGAAAACTGCCTTGTTGCCATGGTTACGCATCATAACAAATGTCCCAAAATAAAAAAGTTTCAGTAAAAATCCTTCCAGCTGCACAGCATCTGATACCAGAGGAAACAACCATCCAAAAAATGTGATTTACATCCAGAAAAAGAGGAATTAAAGTTTCCAAAAGCAAAATCTCAGAATGAAAGTAACAGAGCTGCTCCAACATGCAGCCACCTTGAGCGGCGCAGTTCTAGAACATATAATTACTAGATATCATATATTCACAGATATCATATAATCACTAGATATCATATAATCACAGATATCATATA
>NC_056510.1:42636519-42640043 GCF_014905685.2 Nematolebias whitei | reverse complement strand
TAATCACTAGATATCATATAATCACAGATATCATATAATCACTAGATCCCTCATCGGCTGCTGCAGTGCAGGATTTTCGGCCGCCATCTTGGAGCGGTCGTCCTTATTTGGTTAAAGCAGAAGATGTCTCAGCACTTTGCAGCTTATTTCTGTTCTAATCGACGGACTGTTGACGTCAGGTCTCAGGGGAGAACTTTTCACAAATAAGATGAACATATTATTGTTAGTGTTTTGTGAATATAATATTACTGTACTGTATTTATGTCCACCAGCTGATGTGATGTTCAGTGTAACACGGTGTTCAGCTGCAATGAAGCTGACTGAGATCTGATGACAGGAATATTTTGCTAACAAGCATACTCACTATTTCAGTAGCTTTGGTTCATTATCAACAGATATGCATCAAAACTGGAGTTTTGTTTAAGTTCTAGGAAATAAAAAAAGTAAAACTAGGGAGACTATAGGAAATAGAAAATAAGCTTGACCTCCTCTGTACAATGTTTTTGTGTAGACACAAATCTCCTGTTTTCATTTTGATGGTTTCCCAAAGAACAAGATGTGAGGAAGAGGAGGAAGTATCTTTGAGGAGGATTCATCTGAGCAGTGAGGATTTTAAACTGGAGGATTTTGATCAAACTGGTCAGACTGTCCGACTGAGAGATGGTGTGGTACCATGGGTTCACCTTCAAAGAGTAGGAGCATCATTATAAGTTCATTAGAGTTCATAAAGTTACATATTTTATTGTGAGTCACAAGGTGAGACTCCTCCATGTGTTTCTATGAACAGGTAACTAGAGACTGTAAAGGCAGAGGCAGGTGTGGGTGTTTCACCTTTTCCACCTCATTTTGATGTTGATGTACCGGGAGTTGAACCTGCAACTTCCCCATCACAGGCCCATCTTCTAACCTCTGCTCCACCACTCCCCCACATAACATCATATCATAATGGTCATATTAAAATCTCACTGGTTTCCTTCCAGATGTGTTAAACAGCTACTGGTCCTCCTGATGTTTCCAGGTGTCTGTGGTCAGTGGATGAAAAGCCTGGCATGAACAAGATGATGCTGGAGATCATGATTTGACGAGAGCTCCCACCTTCTAACTGTGAAGAACAAGAGCAGCTCAGTGATTCCCTCAAGGCTCAGTGAAGGAGCTGAGAGCTGCAGAGAGGCTGATCCATGGAGCTTCAACACAGCAACCTCCAAACATGTCCACCCTCACACACATCGTCCATGAAGACACTGGACCAGAGCACAAGATAATAAGACACTGATAACAACAACAACAACACATTCACTAATGATTCAGACAAATTTAAGTTTTTTATTGTTTGTTTGTTTTACAATTGAAAACAGTTTGTTATCCACTCTTGTCATCACTCTTTGTTAAAATCCAGGTCTCTCTTGTAAATGAGTCCTATTGGCTCAGTGAGACTAACCTGTATCAATAAAGGTTGGATGAATATAAATATATATATATATACACATACATGAGATGTGTATATATAAAATAGATATAATGTATATATAGGATTGCGATATTATTAAACTATGTCTATATGACAGTGATATACATAATGTATACAGTGAACCCTCGCTATAACGCGGTTCATCTTTCACGATCTCGCTTCATGGATTTGCATCGTGCATTGTGTTCTGCATTCTGATTGGCTAAACAGTCTCAGTAGTTACTGTAGTTATTTGTAAAAAAACGTTTATACAGTACTTTTATTTGTTAAACAAATGATTGGGCCTGTAAAAAGGTTTTGTTCTTTGGTTTTAATGTATTATGGAGTATTTCATTGTATAATAATTGTAAAAAAAATAAAGGTTACTACTTCACAGATTTTGCCTATCACGGGTTCTTTTTGGAACGTAACCCCTGTGAAAAATGAGGGTTCACTGTATATAGATATAGATATAGATATTAATAACAATATATCAGTGAATGTGAGTTTTGCAAAACTTGTCATAATTCTTGCCACCAAGAATATTTAAATACACTGAACCGTGTGTTCATCTTTAATGGCTGTATGTCTAAGATCTACAGAGGAAAAAACCGTGAGAATGAGTTTAGTATTCAGCTCTGACTGATTCAACGTGCAGATACTTCATTGCTCCTGTCAAACAGGTTACACTGAGTGGAGCGGGGGACCGTTCCAAGATGGCGGCTCTACGGCTCGTCAGCACCAATAGGCGATAGCATTCAATGCTATTTCTAGTGATTATATGATATCTATGAAAAATGCATCTTGAGACTTTCTGTTTGCTATACTACGCTTGGAGGTGAACCGTGATTTGTCATAAGGAGCTAATTCTGGCAGAAAATCTGAGGTGTGCATGTGTGGCGCAGGGCGGCCATCTCCTGTGTGACAATAAGATGTGAGATCATCTGTGTACTCCAGCATGTAGAGTGATCAGAGATATTGCTGTGGAATCCAAAGGCCACTGCCGTATTTCTTTTTGTTTTATTTTATATCTTATTTTCTTCTGTGTATTGTCTGCTATTCTGTAAACTTGCCATATTTCATCTGTGGTTACCAAAAGTTCAGCATAAGTCTGTTCTGGTTGTTGAACAAGAGTGAGAAACAAGACGGTTTTGTTTAACCTGTCTTCACTGGAAACAAAATACTGCACATTAAGAAACCCAGTTATTGTGTCCTGTGAGGCTAACTATTTCTGGGGCCACACTATTTTAGCCATTAGCTAGTCTTTTGGGGCAGAATGGTGGTTCAGTGGGTAGAGCTGCTGCCTCTCAGCGAGACAGATACCAGATCAAATCACGGCCTGGGGCCTTTCTGGGTGGAGTTTGCATGTTCTCTCCGTGCATGCGTGGGTTTTCTCCAGGTACTCCGGTTTCCTCCCACAGACCAAAAACTTGCATGTTAGACTGATTGGTGACTGTAAATCAGGAATTTCCAAACTTTTTCAACTACTTTTAAAATGACCAAGTCAAAGTGATCTACCTATAAGGCCCCGTTTACACCAGAACAACCTCTGGGAACGTTTGTGTTTTTTCAATGTTTATTGGGGGTAATAAACAAAAAATGAGCAGGTTTACATGAAAACGCTGTAGCTTCTCCGTCAGTTGGGTTGCCAGATAAGAACTTATGAACTATAGTACTGTGGTCTTAAAATGATAGTATTTTCACCTAAACTGTCATTTGTGCTGAGTAAAGATGTTCTAAGATGAGGTGAGTGTTGTGTTTGTTGAACATGTGCACTGAAAAGAAGGGAGTAAATAAGACATTTTAAATTTATCTGGCAACCCAGACGCAGGGCTCAGCTGCATTCATCGTGCATGCAGCGTCTGCATGATCACAGTTACGTCCAAACTGGTGAAGACACTGACGTCTCTTTGGAGTCTGGATTTTATTAGTTTTGCTCCTTCATGCTGAAAAAGGGGTGATCAGCACAAAAACATTCTGCTCTCTGCCATTTATTATAACTGTTGTTATATTTATTATAACTGTTGTTATATTTATTATAACTGTTGTTATATTTATTATAACTGTTGTTATTTAT
>NC_056510.1:42633916-42636509 GCF_014905685.2 Nematolebias whitei | reverse complement strand
TTATTAAAACTGTTGTTATTTATTATAACTGTTGTTATTTATTATAACTGTTGTTATTTATTATAACTGTTGTTGGAGCAGAAAAACTTTGGACTGCCACCACCTGTAGTGTGCATGTGCCACTTCACACTTGCAGCATTTCACTCCTCTGTGGGAGGTTCCCCTGAAAATCTCCAGAGACCTGGACTCAGAAACCTTCAGTTCCAGAGAGAACGAGGCTGTTGTCTGTAAATGAACGAATGTGTCACGTCGTGTAAACGGGGCCTCAGACTGACTGCCCAGTCTGTCAATCAAGAGACAAATCTCATAGATGGACGATAGGCTTATGTCTATTTCTTGATGCTATGTCATCTACCAATAAGACCTTTGACATCGACTGGTAGATTGTGATCCATGTTTTGGTCACCCCTGTCCTTAGGTGAGTGAAAGAGTGAATGGTTGTTTGTCTCATTTGTCTCTGTGTGTCCATCCTTGTGATGGACTGGAGACCTGTCCAGGTGTCCCCTGCCTCTCACACAACTGCTAATTATAGGCACCAATGACCCCTGGCACCCGAAAAGGAATAAGCAGTAAACATAATGGCTGGCTAGACTTTTGCTTCAAGCTACATTTAGCTGATTTTCTTTCTGATGCGTGCTCAATAATCCAGGTAGAAACATCCAAAAAAGTTAAATCTGGTCACCAGATTTAACTTTTTTGGATTTTCTTTCTTTGTTATTTTAGTCTGTGTTTTTTCTAATTACATATTTTAGCTAGTGTTCGGCTAACTGGTATTTTGCGAATGTTTGGTTTTAGCTAGCATTTTGCTACATTTGGCTGTAACCAAACGTATTTGAAAATTTCTGCTTCTTCCACAAACTCATTCTTGGCAGTCACAGTTTTTCATGGAAAACACAATTTCTCCCTTTTTTAAGATTATGTTTCATTTGTTCGGACTTTAGTAGAGAGCCAGTAAAGTTGGAGCAGTGTGTGTGCAAAGATCACAAAAACTTCCCACAGAAATGAAGGTACATGTAGAAAACCTTTTATTTGGATGTGAGAAGGCGTTTCACTGTAACGCTCTGAAGTACTGTCATTTCTGCAGGGTGCAGCCGAGCTCGCTCTGCGTCACGCGCCGCAGCAGCGCCTCTGAGAATGAGGAACTGTGGGTTCAGACAGTCCTCACGTGTGAACCTGACCGACTCACCTGCCCAGCTACACCATGTGGAAGTTCCCACGACACAACAAGATCAGTGGTGTAATTAAAGCCGCAGATAAGGAAAGTACACAGTTATTACCAACAACTCAACGTAGCGGAAGCTACTACAAAAAACCTAAAGGTGTGATTCATATCTGGAAAAACCACTCGGATGAGAGCTCACCGAGCAGGAGGCTCTGACATGTTGTTGACTGAATCATGACTTGGCTTCTTAAATTCTGTGAGCAGTTTTTAAATGATTTCAAATACAACCACAGACAGAGCTGACATCCAAACAGGAGCTCAAAGGAGAAGAACATTTTATAAACTCATAAAATTATGAATACAAATCTTTATCGTGCTGAATACATAAAAAGTATGTGATGTACAAGTTTATATGTAGCCTTTTGTGAAATAATGCAAACAAGACAACATTTTATGACACAACGTGTTTCTCTGTTTCCTGCACCTCTGTGTTTCCTCGTTACCCTCCTGTGCACAGCTGAGCTCCATTCCAACCACCCCAGGTGCTCCTCATCCGGCTCATTAGAAAGTCTCTCTCGTTTCACTCCTTGGGGATTATGCTTGCACGGTGTTATGGTCTGTATCTGCTCCACCTGCCGTGTCATCTTTAAAGTAAGTTTTCTGCCCCGTCAGCATTTTGTTTTGTTCAATAAATCATTATTATTTTTACCAAGGAGTTCTCCTGCTTTCCTGCATGTGGGTTCAAACCTTAAACTGCAGATCATGACATTTTAAGGGTTCTGCATTTAATAAATAAAATTACACAATCATAATAAAAAATAAAGCCTTTCATTCTACAGACCAAGATTATTTTATGATTTAGTCATTTTGGTCAAACTTTGGTGGAAAAGGTGGAATATCACTCACTGTGCTTGATCTATTAGCACTCCAAGTACTTTGTATGTGTTATGGGTGACTCCCGGGTACTACCAAACCAAATTTTAGTTCAGTGTCTGTGAACAGACTGAGTCACAGCCATGTGGGGGTTCTTGGGTTGTGCAGTTATGGAGGCCATCTTGGGTCAACTCCAAAGTTAATCAGCTGTGCAGAGGAGTTTCACGTTTCCTCATAAATAACCGGCAGCGTGTTCAAAGTTGGCCACGCCGATGGCATCGCTGATTTAGACAAAGGCTTGCACATTATCAGTACGGGGGCCGCGGTAGCTGGGTGGTCAGTGCCGTGGTCTTGTAATCCTGAGGTTGTGGTTCGAGCCCTGGTTGTGTCAGGAAGGGCATCCTGCATAAAATATTTGCCAAATCTTTCATGCGAGTTTGCTCAATGTGGCAAACCCTGAAGAAGTGAGCAGCCAAAAGAAACATACGTGCATTGCATATTACACATACAAATATACATACATATATATATATATATATATGTATGTATATATATATA
>NC_056510.1:42632126-42633816 GCF_014905685.2 Nematolebias whitei | reverse complement strand
ACTAGTGTAGTATTTTTTCAGTAAAATGTCAAGAAACAGTTGTATCCATGGCTGCCACAGTCAGTCAGATGGGGTGAAAGACTTGCACTAGTACAGACTCATTATCACAAATCAAGGGGAAGTTCCTCCACAGTTATGAGAGGAACACCTGCAGCTGGCCCAGTTAAACCAGGATGTCAATGGAAAAACTACGAGCAACATCCAAGTTTGTCCTGCACATTTTATGTCAGGTACTGTAATATTTCTTTATTAGAGTGAACTGGATTACACTAATTGTTAGTTCACAGTTTAGACAGTGATAACCACACAGACCCCGGCCTGAGCTGCATACAACTTACATCAAGTGGTTGATGCTATGGTCTAAGGTCGACATTAACGGGATGTTCAGAAATCTGTTGTTGAGCCTTGTTTTTACTGATTCATTAATGATCATTTCATACGAACACTATCATGATTTACTAAATGATACTGTTGTGCTGGTTGCTGAGGAATCAACCATGATGGCAGAAACTGCAGAGCTGCCTGTTTTCAAGGACAGAAGACGTCAACACTGGCATGTTAGAGAACTCGTGTGGCTCTTGGCCACCATTTGTTTTGCAGTTAATCAAACTACCAGCCCTTTGCTGCAGGCTCAAGCACATACCTTCTTACAGTGTCTGCTTTCTTAATTCCAGGCAACATGATCAAATTGAAGAAAACAACGAGCCCTTTGACTGTTAAGGTTTACAGCGCACGTATCTCCGTAATGGCAGCACTTCAGGTATTCCATGGTTTTCAGTAGTTGTATCCATGGCTGCCACAATCAGTCAGATGGAGTGAAAGAGGTCCTAACGGGTCTATACGTACATCCAACTGTACTTTTTGAAAGTGTCATTATAATTGGCCCACTGGTTGAAGAAATGTTTTGCTAACAGACCATCAGTGTTGACTCCAGTAGTTTTAAACAAAGATCCCACACAATGTGGAGATAATAGTCCCTCGCTACTTCGCGGTTCGTCTTTCACAGACTCACTCTTTCGCAGTTTTTCAAACTTTTTCAAACTTTTTCAAAATTTAGCACCGGCTACATCATTAGGTGCAGGGAAGAGCTCCCTCCTGCGCTGATCTTCTCTGCCACGCCCACATTTCTTCTGCAGCAGCTTTGTGACGGGGTCCAGCTGTACCTATAGACTTTTGTCTTCCAACTTAAAATTCAAAGTATGTCACATCGTAAAATTGTCATAATCACAAAATATAAAAGTGTTAAAAGTTATTTTTAATTATTTTAGAACTTCTATGTTCAGTTGTTTCAGTGTCATTGATCAAGAAGAACATTTGTGCTCCGTGCTGCAGAGCTGAGCTGCGTGACATCCCTCTGATGTCCTGCTGCACTTCTCTTCTCTACAATTTAAATTTAAATACTGTAACATTTTAAATAAACAATCCATGCTGCATGAATTGTTTATTTAAAATGTTACAGTATTTACATTTAAATTGTTTATTTTCACAGAAGGTGGGAGGTGATGAGTGTGATTGCAGGAGAAGTGGGCTGGCAGAGAGCGTAGATCATGACATTCTGTGTCTTTTAGAGCAATGAAAGTTTAGAAACATTGTTTGGAATATTGCAAGAGTGTGGGAAGGGTTTAAAACACACACACACACACATACACACACTCTCACACATACACACACACACACGCACGCACACATT
>NC_056510.1:42623493-42632026 GCF_014905685.2 Nematolebias whitei | reverse complement strand
ATATATACTTAAATAAACTACAACTTACTACTACTAAGATTTGTACTACTATCCTATTTCGCGGTTTTTCACTTTCACTTTTCCAGGACATTTATGTGGTTAAACCACAGGAGTCTTCAGGCGTGTGGTTTGGGTCACTGTCCTGCTGGAAGGGGAACATCTGCCCGAGTCTCACATCTCTAAAACAGCAGAAACACCAGAACTTTTTGCCCCGCTCCCCTCAAGCAGGAGGTTGAGGAGCATGAAGTGTAGAACTACGAGACTGAGGAACAGCTTCTACCCTGAAGCTATTAGACTCATGAATCCCTAACCAGGAAAATCACTGGAAGGAAAAAGAAAAATCACTGTAATGCCACTTTAATGGGTAATATGTGACTTATCTGTGCTGCTGATCTCTTGCCTCTAAGCTGCTAAATTCATACCCATCTGCTCACTAAAGACTCATGTTCAGGCTGCTGTTTAATATAACGTATTATTTTACATTATTAGTGTTTAGCATATATCCTAGATAAACCAGCCACTAGGGAGCACAAACCAGTGTATCTCTTGTGCTGGTTCAAAGCCCAAGTAAATGGTGAGGGTTGTGCCAGGAAGGGCATCCGATGTAAAACACTTTTTGCCAAAACCATAATGCGAGTTCATCAAAGAGAAACCATACCTGATCTGTCGAGGCCCAGCTTAACAACCGGTGCTGTTGACAAACAGGGTGCCTGCAGAAATTGTGCTACTGCTAGTTGAGGACCATGAGGGAAACGTGTCAGGAGACAGAGGGAGAAGAGGAACGTCAATAATGTAGGACTGATGGTAGCAACTCTAAATGTGGGGACAATGACAGGCAAAGTTAGAGAGCTGGCTGACATGATGCAGAGAAGGAAGGTAGATGTTTTATGTGTCCAAGAGACCAAGTGGAAGGGCAGCAAGGCGCGCAGCATTGGAGCAGGGTTCAAACAGTTTTACCATGGTGTGGATAGAAAGAGATATAGAGTAGGGGTGGTCCTGAAGGAGGAGTTGGCAAAGAATGTAGTAGAGGTGAAGAGAGTGTCAGATAGGGTGATGTGTCTGAAGGTAGAAGTAGAAGGTCTGATGCTAAATATCGTCAGTGGTTATGCTCCACAGGTTGAATGTGATGGGGAGGAGAAAGAAACATTTTGGAAAGATGTGGATGAAGTGATAGAGTATTCCCAGGGAGGAGAGAGTGGTGATGGGAGCAGACCTGAATGGACATGTTGGTGAAGGAAACAGAGGGGATGAGGAAGTGATGGGTAGGTTTGGTGTCAAGGAAAGAAACCAGGAAGGACAGATGGTGGTGGATTTTGCCAAGAGAATGGAAATGGCTGTAGTCACCACCTATTTCCAAAAGAGGGAGGAACATAAAGTGACCTATAAGAGTGGAGGAAGGATTACGCAGGTCGACTACATTATGTGTAGAAGAAGAAACCTGAGGGAGATTGGAGACTGTAAGGTTGTGGCAGGGGAGAGTGTGGCCAGACAGCATCGGATGGTTGTGTGTTGAATGACTGTTGTTGTGAAGAAGAGAAAAAGAGTAAAATCAGAGAAGAAGACCAAATGGTGGAAGCTGAAGAAGGAAGAATGTTGTGAGAAATTCAGAGAGGAGTTGTTTAATGCTCTGGTTGGTAAGAAAGAGCTTCCAAATGACTGGACTACTACAGCAACAGTAATTAGAGAGACAGGTAGGAAGGTACTTGGTGTGTCATCTGGACAGAGAATAGATGATAAGGAAACCTGGTGGTGGAATAGTGAAGTGCAGGAAGCTGCTCAAAGAACGAGGTTAGCCAAGAAGAAATATGACAGTGAGAGGACTGAAGAGAGGAGACAGGAATATAAGGAGATGAGACGTAAAGCAAAGAGGGAGGCAGGAAAGGTGAAGCAGAGGGCGTATGATGATTTGTATGGGAGACTGGACACCAAAGAGGGCGAGAAGGACTTGTACCGATTAGTGAAACAGAGGGATCAGGCTGGAAAGGATGTGCAGCAGGTTAAGCTTTTTAAGTATAGGAATGGTAATGTTCTAACAAGTGAGGAGAGTGTGAGTGGAAGATGAAATGAGTACTATGAGGAGCTAATGAATGAAGAGAATGAAAGAGAAAGAAGAAGAGTAGAGATCATAGAAACTGTGGACCAGGAAGTGGGAAAGATTAGTGAGGGTGAAGTCCAGAAAGCTCTGAAAAGACTGAAGAAGGGGAAGGCAGTAGGACCTGATGATCAGTGGAGGTTTGGAAATGTCTTGGTGAGATGGCAGTGAGGTTTTTGACTTAAATATTCAATGGCATATTCAAGGGTGAGAAAATGCCTGAAGAATGGAGACGAAGTGTGCTGGTGGCCATTTTTAAGAACAAGGGCAATGTTCAGCGTTGTAGCAACTACAGGGGAATTAAGTTGATGAGTCGCACGATGAAGATCTGGGAGAGAATTGTGGAAGCAAGACTTAGACGAGAGGTGACTATTTGTGAGCAGCAATATGGTTTCGTGAAAAAAAGAGCACCACAGATGCATCTTTGCTTTGAGGATGCTGATGGAGAAGTACAGAGAGGGTCAGAAAGAACTCCATTGTGTCTTTGTGGATTTAGAAAAAAGCATATGACAGAGTGCCGAGGGAGGAGGTGTGGTGTTACATGAGGAAATCTGGAGTGACAGAGAAGTATGTTGGACTGGTACAGGACATGTTCAAGGACAACAGGACAGTGGTGAGATGTGCTGTATGAGTGAGGTAGAGGTGGGAGTGTGTCAAGAATCGGCTCTGAGCCCCTTCTTATTTGCTCTGGTGATGGACGACTAACAGATGAGGTCAGGCAGGAATCCCTGTGGACTATGATGTTTGCAGATGACATTGTGATCTGTGGTGAGAAGTGGGAACAGATGGAAGAGAACTTGGAGAGGTAGAGGTATGCCCTTGAAGAAGAGGAATGAAAATCAGTAAGACAGTGTACATGTGTGTGAATGAGAGAGAGGCCGGTGGAACAGTGAGGCTACAAGGAGCAGAGGTCACAACGGTGCAGGACTTCAAGTACTTGAGGTCCACTGTCCAGGAAAATGGAGAATGTGGTAAAGAGGTGAAAAAGAGAGTCCAGGCAGGATGGAGTGGATGGAGAAAAGTTTCAGGAGTGATTTGTGACAAAAGAGTGTCAGCAAAGGTCAAAGGAAAAGTTTACAAGACAGTGGTGAGACCAGCTACGTTGTATGGTCTGGAGACAGAGACGAGGGCAAAAAGACAGGAGAAAGAACTGGAAGTGGCAGAAATGAAGATGTTGAGGTTCTCCTTAGGAGAGGCAAGGATGGAGAAGATTAGGAATGAGATCATCAGAGGTACAGCATAGGTTGAACAACTGGGTGTTATGATAGCGGGTGTATCCAAATGTGAAAGACCAGAGCTGAACAGAGACCAATACTCAAATGACATTTTACAGTGTTTATTTACAATGGTGATAATAAGGAAGACATCAAGGTTGTGGGACTAGATTACCTGGGGGGTAGAGGAGAAGATTAAAGGTCTGCCTGTGAATTGTGAATCCTTAGTGGTTGTTAATTCTTACCAAGAGGGTCAGGGACTGGAGTGAGGAGGCCTGATCCAAATGATGTCCATCATGGAGGAAACGAGTGGTGAAAGAAGATCCATGTAAAACAGGCAAGTGATGGAAGGCGCTCAGCAGCTGCAGAGGAACAGGAGGGTCAGAGTCTCACATGGAACTCAAGGCAGGGAAGGTGAACAACAAGATCCAAACTCAGAGAAGGCGTAGAGAAAAACACACAAGAATAGACTCGTACTAGATTCAGAGGTAAACTGGCTAGAACACTACTACCGTTGGTAGGCAATGTTGCAGCACCTGCAGAATGGTTTCTGTGGCTTCTTATACTGTTCCTGTGGGTCAAGTTGATGATCTGCAGTGCTGAGGAGAGAGAGAGGCAGGGTGCAGGCAGGGCCAGATTAACACTTCGCTGTACCCTGGGCAACAATCTTCAAGGGCCCCATCATCACGACCCCAGAATCACCATAATCTGGCCAAATACAGAATAAATGACCATAATATACAGTAAATATACTTAAAATTCTTTCTGATTCAGGAAAATAATAAAAAAAAAAAAAGAGAGCTGCAGCAGCCGGGACTGGGAGGAGGCGGGCTGCTCAAATGCAGCAGAAGCGCAGCAGTCTCTCTGTGCAGCGCAGGACTCCAAGTACAGCAGGAGATGACCAGATATTTTGCTTGTGCTCTCACTGCCCTGGGCCCTCGTGGGCCCCTGGGCACTTGCCCAGTTGCCCATATGGTTAATCCAGCCTTGGGTGCAGGGCAGAACTCCTACACTGGGAGATAAAGTTAGAGAGGCCAGACTGAGATGGTTTGGACATGTCCAGAGGAGGGACAGTGGTTTGGACATGTCCAGAGGAGGGACAGTGGTTTGGACATGTTTAGAGGAAGGACTGTGGGTATATTGGTAGAAGGATATTAGAAATGCAGCTGCCAGGAAAAAGACAAAGAGGAGATATATGGATGCAGTTAGAGAGGACATGGAGGTAGATGGAGAGAGGACAGAGGATGCAGAAGACAGAGTGAGACAGAAAAGGATGGCTTGCTGTGGAGACCACTGAAGAGGGAAAAGTTGGAAGAAGAAGAAGCAGTAGCATTGATTCTTGTATACTGCTTGTTTTTCTACTTTATATTTTTACTATTTTGGGGTGTAACTGGGACCTTGACAATGCAATTTTGTTCCACATCATGCACCACATGTGATGTGAATGACAATAATGAACCTTAAACCTTGAAAGTTCCTTCAAGAAAATTCCTCAGCATTTTGCTTCATCCATCTTCCATTTAATTCTAGTTTTGCAGACCCCACTGAAAATAAAATAAAAACCATTCCCATACCATGATTCTGTCACCACCATGCTTCACTGGAGGAAGTTGGACTTTAATCGCATCTGACCACAGCACCTTCTTGTGGGCGGCTGTGGCTGAGTGGTTAGAGCAGTCGTCCTCCAAAGGTCGAGTTTGGGGTTCGAATCCACCAGCAGTCACATGTTGAAGTGTCCCTGGGCAAGACACTGAACCCCTCATTGTCTCTGATGTGTGTCCATCAGTGTCTGACTGTGAGCTAAAGCTCTTGTACAGATATATTCTAGTAGAGTGCTGTATGAATGTGTGAGGACACCGATTGTTGTAAAGAGCTTTGAGTATCTTGATAAGATAGAAAAGTACTATATAAGTACAATCCATTTACTTCTTTTCTATGTCTGGGGAGTCTCCATTTGGTTATAAAACAAAAAAAACAAACTTCCAGAGATGGACCAAAATCATGGAGATGGACCTGAAGAGACTTGATGCTGGAGCTGCTGAAAAAAGGTGAAGACACAAAGTATCTGCTTAGAACATGCACAACTTATCAGTTATTATATAAATAAAATAAAATTCCCCTCATTCTACAGTAATGTTCTTCTGCCCATATCCAGCCATCACTGTGTGAGAAGTGGTGGACACCCTGGACAGGTCTCCAGTCCATCACATGGACACATAGAGACAAACAACCATTCACTCTCTCACTCACACCTAGGGACAATTTAGAGTTTTCAGTCAGTCTAACATGCTTTTTGTCTGTGGGAAGGAACCGGAGTACCTGGAGAAAACCCACGTAGCACGGAGAGAACATGCAAACTCCACCCAGAAAGGCCCCCGGACCGGGATTTGAACCAGGGACCTGCTCGCTGAGAGGCAGCAGCTCTACCAGTTGTGCCACCGTGCTGCTGTGAAATACATTTTTTCTTCAATTTATTTTACACACTTTCTCTCTACATAGTAAAAATGATGATGAGGAAACATATATAATTTATGAATATACTCAAATTGGTGGTAATAAAACTTATGTTTATGTTTAGCTCTAAAATGTTTATTTAGGATTAACTTTCAACTGTCACAGGATGTAGACATGTGTTTCTTCTGAAAAACAGCAGGGGGCGCCAAATACCTACTTCACATTTCAATCAAGAGACTTTAAAGCTTGTTTATTTGTTAGAGCTTCTAAACTCCCCTGCTTTTAAATATGTGCATTTAAAACATAAAAAAGAAAATCTTGTATATATACACTCTGTTTACCTTTATCCACGTTGCCATGCTGGTTGTCTTGGGCCCAGTCTAACGTCAGCTGCATGACATTTTCCACATACTAACATGGAGCTGCAGCCTCAGTCCCAGAGGACGTCTCTGCTGCAGTTCCAGGAAGTTTTTCTAGTTTGCTGCCCTGCTGAGCTGCTCTCATGGGACCAAAGCTCCCAGTAATGTTGCTTACCAAGGTTACAGTTGTTGACTTTATCCTTCACTCTCTGCACTGCTCCTCAGCTCGAGATGGACTCCTGTAACAGCACACACAGAGAGTCTACAGGAAGATGTGGTCAGCTGTCTGCAGGTAGCTAGAACATAAACAAGATCAGAAACAAGAAAATGAAGCAGCAGTACTCTTTAGATTTACTTACACTTTCAGAAATGTGTTTTTTTCCTCATTAAACCGAATCTTAAATGTTCTTGGTGTTGACTCGGATGAAAGAGTGACTCGGACTCGTAGGAGGAAACTGAGAACCCTGACAGGTCACATAAAATGCTGTAGACTCCCTGATGGATGATGTTTTCCATCTGATGTTTCAAACTGTCAACAACTGAAAAAAACAGGGGGGTAATTTTTTCTAAAGACTGAAGTCCCGTGCCGTTCCATGGAGGCTGCAGGACTTGAACTTGGACTGGATCATGGTGCACGCTGCCTCTGGCTTCAGCCTTCAGGATGTTTGACGACGACGTCAATCTAAACTCAGATTATTTATGCTGAGGGATGTTGCAGGACCTGGCTCCGTCTGTTAGCTCTCAGAGTACGTGCTGAGGATGCTCCTCGGCTACTACCACACACACATGAAGCTCCTTACCTGCACAACTGACTGGATCACAGACATTTTGTGCTGGCTGTGGCTGATTAGCTGTGGTGGTCATCTTGAAATGGGTTGACTCTGAAAGCTAAGCGGACGTAGACGTGCATCTGGAGATTATTGTACGAGTGTTTCAGTAAAATCCGTCCTTTGCGTTATGGGATATTTTGCTAACAAACAAGCAGAGTTGACTACAACAGTGAAGATCTGTAATATAAGATCATTATCTTATATTACAGATCTTATTGTTCCATATTTTTGTTGAGATTTGTAGAGTTAATGAGATGAAATTTTTGGGTGTAATCATTGATGAACAGCTAACATGGAAAAATCACATCAATTCTGTAAGAACAAAAATATCTAAATCTATTGCAGTACTATACAAAGTCAGGGAATTATTAAATGATAAAGCTCTGTACATGTTGTATAACACAATCATTGTTCCACATTTAATCTATTGCATTGATGTTTGGGGGAAAGCTTGTAAAACATTTACAAAACCTATTTTTATTTTACAGAAAAGAGCTGTAAGAATTATCACCAGAAAGCATTACAGTCACCCATCAAGCACATTATTTTATCAACTGAACTTATTGAAGTTCCATGATTTGGTAGATTACAGTATTTTATCAGTTATGTATAGGGCTCAAAATAACACATTACCATTAAATATCCAAAGAAATTTTATTAAAAGACAAAGTTGTTACAATCTTAAGGGGATAGAGATATTTGTCAAACCAAAATTAAGAACTAGTCTGAAGGGAAGGTCTACCTCAATCCAAGGAGTTGGATTGTGGAATGTTCTAGAGAGTGATGTTAAAAATGTCAAGTCAATGTGTACATTTAAGAAAAAGATCAAAGCTGAATTGTTAAAAAAATATATATGAAGTAGCTTAGTGTGTTTTTTGTATTAGAATTAGAAAAATTAGAAAGTTATTCATTTTGTTCTGTTACTTGAAGATTATTATGATTGAACTAATTGTTTGAAAAAAGGGGCAGATATGATAAGATGTATTCTTCTTTCTGCTGCCTTTCATTTTAAATCTTTTGTATCTTTTTTATATTGTTATGGAATTGTTTTGTTTTGTTTTTATAATGTATCAAATTTATACCATACTATATTTTCCTAACAGAGCACTTCACTCTCAGACTGCAGGTTTACTTGTGGTTCCTAGAATTTACAAAAACAGAATGGGAGGAAGATCCTTCAGTTCTCAGGCTCCTCTCTTGTGGAACCAACTTCCAGTTTCTGTCCGTGAAGCTGACACATGATCCAGTTTGAAGACTGGGATTAAGACTTTCCTTTTTGATAAATCCTATAGTTAGGGTCGGCTTGGGTTTCCTGAGCTGTCCTCAGTTATGCTGCTCTAGACTGAGACTGCTGGAGGACAAACTGACCACACTTTTCACTCTGCTACTGTCTTTACTTACTCTGCTCAACCTGTTTGTATTTATTTTTTATCTTGACAAGTGTTTTTAGTCTTTCTTCCAATAGGAGGTACACCTGCACCTACACCTGGACCTGCACCTACATCTGCACCTGTACCTACATCTGGACCTGCACCTACATCTATACCTGGACCTGCACCTACACCTGGACCTGCACCTACATCT
>NC_056510.1:42622110-42623393 GCF_014905685.2 Nematolebias whitei | reverse complement strand
CTACACCTATACCTGGACCTGCACCTGCACCTGGACCTGCACCTACATCTTGACCTGCACCTACACCTACACCTGCACCTACACCTATACCTGGACCTGGACCTGCACCTGCACCTGGACCTGCACCTACACCTATACCTGGACCTGGACCTATACCTGGACCTGGACCTATACCTGGACCTACCATTCTGTGTTCGTCTGTCTCTCCTTCCTGTCCTCTCAACCAGCCGGTCAAAGCAGATGGTCTCTTGTCCTGATCCTGGTTCTGCTGGAGGTTTCTTCCTGTTAAAGGGAGTTTTTCTTTCCACTGTCTCCACTGTGCTTGCTCAGGATGGGAGACTGCAACAAAGCCAAGATTCATCTTGTCTGCTGGATTCCTCAGATAGAGAACTTTACTAACTGGCTTTGATGTGAATGTTTGTGACTTGAATCTGTAGAAAACCCCCTGAATTGAATAAAAACCATAAGCAGTTCTCCAGGTCTGAGTGTGTGGAGTGATGAGTTAGCACGTGCTGGCTGTGGCGGCCATCTTCATTCATGTTCCACACTGTCACGTGAAAACATCAGCCCCTCACTTCCCTTTCTGTGGTGGATAATAATCAAATATTGTCTCGTTTACAAATAACAACTGACAGTTGTGAAGATCAGGAAGAAGTGAGAGAGACATGTTGGTGTTCTGTCACAAAATGGTGTTTGATGAAAAACCTGAGCAAACATCGTGTTTCCATCTCACTTGAATCATCACACCGGCTGTGTTGCACGTCTCTCGGTCACGCGCCCCGGCTTCTCGGTCCTCCTCCTCCTCCTCCTCCTCCTCCTCCTCAGGCTCGGTGTCTCCTCACTCAGATGCTCCACAGCCTCCGAGCAGACACGGAGGGTCGGAGCTGCAGCTCCGGGATCTACGAGGCGTTTCTTCCCGCACAGCCGGACCTCCAGCTGCTCTCACCCGGTAAGGACAGGACCGCGAGGCTCGGGGCTCGGAGCCCGCTGCGCGTGCGTGTGCGCGCGCGTGTGCGCTGTCTGTGTGAGCGGGTTACCGGAAGCTGTGTCAGTGTTAGCTCATGGTGCAGCAGGAAGCCTGGAGCTTCAGGAGAGGAGTGATGAAGATGAACACTTGTTTCACTTAATGATGAAGATGAAGACTTGTTTCAGTTGATGATGAAGACTTGTTTCAGTTAGTGATGAAGACTTGTTTCACTTAATGATGAAGATGAAGACTTGTTTCAGTTGATGATAAAGACTTGTTTCAGTTAGTGATGAAGACTTGTTTCAGATGATGATGA
>NC_056510.1:42620910-42622010 GCF_014905685.2 Nematolebias whitei | reverse complement strand
TGTTTCAGTTAGTGATGAAGACTTGTTTCAGATGATGATGAAGACTTGTTTCAGATGATGATGAAGACTTGTTTCAGATGATGATGAAGACTTGTTTCAGTTGATGATGAAGACTTGTTTCAGATGATGATGAAGACTTGTTTCAGATGATGATGAAGACTTGTTTCAGTTGATGATGAAGACTTGTTTCAGTTGATGAAGTTCACGTGAGGCGTGCTCGTGCAGAGCACAGTGACAGTAACCCTGGCAGCTCAGGAAGCAGCTTGTCCTGATTTTCAAATGAACGATCATTACTGAATAAATGACAAAGAACTCACGCACGGGGCTGAAGCAGACACTTCTTCATGGAAGCAGTTTGATTTTTGGAAAACCTTCATGTCCACACTTCACACCTCACGGCTGCAGGTCCTCCTGCCTCACTCTGTTTGTGTGATGCTGATGCTGCGTGAGCTGGAGGAGGAGGAGGAGGGGGTGTTTGGTTTGGTTGGAGGAGAGGATGCCCTTGCTGTGGAGTCACCTTGACGACCCTCCAGCAGCACAGAGAGCTCTTTGTCACTGTTCGGCTCATGTTCTTCAGCTGCTGCAGGCCTGCAGAGCTGAGCGCTTTAGAAAAAGGCAAAGTTTTGTTTCCGTTGAGACAATTGGGCAGAAAGATGCTTCTCTTCTTTCTCTGAGTAAAATCTGTGTAACGCAAAGAAAAACTAAAGCTGTTGTACACATGTAGTGGGTTGAAGGGGCTCATGACCAAAATATGAAAACTGACCCCCCCCCCCCCCCCCCCCAAAAAAAAAGAATAAAACAAATCAAAATCTACTCTAATTTTCCTCACACTAATAGCTCAAGCATCCTTTAAATTGTAGACAACATTTGTAACGGAGAGCCAACATGTTTGTTTACATGTGGAAGCAGCCGAAGTTCACCTCTCACACTCAGGTCTTTCTAGAGTTTGCATGTTCTCTCCGTGCATGTGTGGGTTTTCTTCAGGTGCTCCAGTTTCCTGCAACAAACCAAAAACACGCATCTTAGACTGATTAGTAACTCTGAATTATCCCTAGGTGTGAGTGAGAGAGTGAATGGTTTTTTGTCCATGTGTCCCTGTG
>NC_056510.1:42619211-42620810 GCF_014905685.2 Nematolebias whitei | reverse complement strand
CCTCCATCCATCCATCCTTCCATTATCATCCATCCTTTCATCATCCATCCATTCTTTCATCATCTATCCATCCATCTATCCGTCCATCTTCCATTATCCATCCTTCCATCCATCCATCCTTTCATCATCCATCCATCCATCTATCCATCCATCCATCCATCCATCCATCCTTCCATCATCCATCCCTTCATCCAGCCAACCTTTCATCATCCATCCATCTGAAGCGCCTGGGTCTCATCTCCCAAACATAAATTAAGAAGATTATGGATTTGGTATCGTGGGCGTTCAACTCTATTGATAAGATTTTTTCATCAAAGCGACAAGGTCCTGGAGAACCCGTGTGTCCAGCTGAGACTCACGCCGTGGGGTACGTCATGGATTCGTGGGGAGTGTGGCAGATGATGTGCCTCTCAGTTCTGTCTCAGGAGGATGTTGAAGACGTTTATATATTTGGACTTATGATAGCAGGACTCTGCTTTTTGGCATCAGCGGGGCTCTGTTTTATCGACTTTTGAAGAAGACATCGGGAGCAGTTTCGGCCATGGAAAAGCTTCCGAGTCAGTGTGAAGGTCTGGTCCTCGCTGTGGGAACTTTGAATCGTCTGGTTTACGAGCTTAACCCTAAGGTGGAGGCGATTGAGAATCGCAGGCCACCTGCGGCTTCTGCGACTTGTCAGCGTGGTGGGTTCGACCTTGAAGGAGACTCATAGCATGGATCAGTGGAATGGAATCCCACCATCAGGCATTTTTGGAACCAGAACGCCCAGATAGACTCAAGGCTGAAAAAAAAGTAATCTGTCTGAAGAAAAACAAGAAACCAGCTTATCTAAATCAGACTCCTGACGGCCTCGGAGACAGGCCGACTATCAATTTCTCCTGGGACATGAGTACTGAAGGACAAAAGCTTCATCTATCACCCCCCAAGAACTTTCTGTGCAAGCTTATCAGAACTGTCCGCTGAAACAACATCTTCAGAAACTGTGGCTGATCTGAAAAAAAGCTCATGGACAAATCTGAACACCTTGATGTCAAATACAAATGTGATCATGTTTTAATTGAGCTGCTGGTAGAGTTTTTTGATGTCTCAAATTGTGTCCTGATAGACAAGATGTGAAAGATCTTTTTTTGTAATACCACTATCTACCCTCATGTTTCTCCCCCTTTTCATATCTAACATTATTATCTGATAAGGACAAAATGGCCGTGCTTTCTACAGTTGCAGCTTCGTGCACTCAGCCCATCTTTCGGATGACTGTACGTACATATTCGCGTTGTACCTCGGTGCAATTCCAATAAAGTTTATTCTGATTCTGATCCATCCATCCTTCCATCATCCATCCATCTATCCATCCATCCAGCCATCCATCCTTCCATCATCCATCCCTCCATCCAGCCATCCTTTCATCATTCATTCATCCATCCATCCATCCATCCATCCATCCAGCCAGCCAGCCAGCCAGCCAGCCAGCCAGCCAGCTAGCCATCCATCCATCATCCATCCATCCATCATCCATCCATCCATCCTTTCATCATCCATCCATCCATTCTTTCATCATCTATCCATCCATCTATCCTTCCATCCTTCCATTATCCATCCCTC
>NC_056510.1:42613923-42619111 GCF_014905685.2 Nematolebias whitei | reverse complement strand
TATATATATATACCACAGTAAAGCATGAGGGTGGAAGCTTCATGCTGTACATTGTTTTTTATTGGCTAGGATTTGAAAACTGGTCAAAGTGACAATTACTCGAAACACAATGCTCCAACGGTTTAAACAGGACCTGTTAAATCTCCTAGAAGGGTCCAGTCAAAGCCCAGACCTCAATCCAAACAGGTCATCCAAACAGAAACAACGCTTCCTTGTCCACTCAACTGTCAAGCCTGTGTGTTTTTCATCATGTAAAAAGACTGGCTTTGCATGCAGACTAGATTTTTATAACTTGTGGACTGTGTGCACTGAGAATGCCACATGCATCAATAAAAATCTCGAAAAGGAGCTGTCAAATACATAACAGACAAAGAACATTGCAGGTGAATGATAAGAAAAAAAAGAAAAACATCAAGGACACGTTTTAAGGAAATATAGTGTGTGGAAATTTGCTGCTAGCCACATTTCGATAAACATTGTTCATACAGTGGGGCAGAAAAGTATTTAGCCACTGATTGTGCAAGTTCTCCTACTTAGAAAGATGAGAGAGGTCTGTAATTTTCATCATAGGTACACTTCAACTATGAGAGACAAAATGAGGAAAAACTCCAGGAAATCACACTGTAGGATTTTTAAAGAATTAATTTGTAAATTATGGTGGAAAATAAGTATTTGGTCAATAACAAAAGTTCAACTCAGTACTTTGTAACATCACCTTTGTTGGCAATGACGGAGGTCAAACATTTCCTGTAAGTCTTCACCAGGTGTGCACACTGTAGCTGCTATTTTGGCCCATTCCTTCATGCAGATCTCTTCCAGAGCAGTGATGTTTTGGGGCTGTTGCTGGACAGCACGGGCTTTCAACTCACTCCACAAATTGTCTATGGGGTTGAGGTCTGGAGACTGGCTAGGCCACTCCAGGACCTTGAAATGCTTTTTACGGAGCCACTCCTTCGTTGCCCGAGCTGTGTTTGGGATCATTGTCATGCTGGAATACCCAGCCACGTTCCATCTTCAATGCTTTCACTGATGGAAGGAAGTTTTGGCTTAAAATCTCACTATACATGGCCTCGTTCATTCTTCCCTTAACATGGACCAGTCGTCTAGTCCCCTTTGCACAAAAACAGCCCCAAAGCATGATGTTTCCACCCCCATGCTTCACAGTAGGTATGGTGTTCTCGGGATGCAACTCAGTATTCTTCTTCCTCCTAACACGATGAGTTGAGTTTTTACTAAAAGTTCTAGTTTGGTTTAATCTGACCACATGTTATTCTCCCAGTCCTTTTCTGGATCATCCATATGCTCTCTGGCAAACTTCAGACGGGCCTGGACATGTACTGGCTTAAGCAGGGGGACACGCCTTGCACTGCAGGACTTGAGTCCCTCTCAGCATAGAGTGTTACTGATGGTACCTTTGTTACTTTGGTCCCAGCTCTCTGCAGGTCATTCATCAGGTCCCTCCGTGTAGTTATGGGATTTTTGCACACCGTTCTCATGGTCATTTTGACCCCACGGGATGAGATCTTGCGTGGGGCCCCAGATCAAGGGAGATTATCAATGGGCTTCCATTTTATTACAATTGCTCCCACAGTTGATTTATTCACACCATCCTGCTTGGCTATTGTAGATTCACTCTTCCCAGCCAGGTGCAGGTCTACAATTTTCTTCCTGGTGTCCTTTGACAGCTCTTTGGTCTTGGCCATGGTTGAGTTTGGAGTCTGACTGCTTCAGGCTGTGGACAGGTGTATTTTATCCAGATAATGAGATCAAACATTAATACAGGTAACGAGTGGAGGACAGAAGAGATTTTGAAAGAAGTTACAGGTCTGTGAGAGCCAGAAATCTTGCTTGTTTGTTATGGACCAAATACTTATTGTCCACCATAATTTACAAATAATTTTTTTAAAATCCTACAATGTGATTTCCTGGATTTTTTTTCCTCATTTTGTCTCTCATAGTTGAAGTGTACCTATGATGAAAATTACAGACCTCTCTCATCTTTCTAAGTAGGAGAACTTGCACAATCAGTGGCTAAATACTTTTTTGTCCCACTGTATATTTCATCCAACTTGTGGTGCCTCGTCACTTTTTCTTTTGCTTCTTTTTTTTAACAGACAGCCAACCGTGCTTTATACTGCCACCAGTTAGTGCGGGTTCATGAGCGGAAACTTCTAGTAAAGCTGACCCCAAACCTTTCTGAATTTGACTCAAGCTTCAGGAACAATCTTACCCTTCAGCCCCTCTGCTAACAGCGCTGCCTCGTGCTCAGTGTAGTGCACAATCGGAGGAGGGGACAGCGGGCGAAAGCGGTCTTCATGGATCTTGCGACGGTGTCTTTCCTCTCTGGCCAGTAAGCGCTGTTTGCACTCCCACTCGTACAGGTCATCTCTGGCTTGAGCAAAGTCCACGTGGATCCTCCCAGAGTCCTTCTTATCAGTGCTGGATCCGATTCGCATTCGGTACCCTGAAGTAGTGGCAGGTGCAAAACCAGGTGAGCTTTAATCATACGGACACCTGCATCTAAATTTCATCTGTATTCAGGAGGTTTGAAGAGTTAGATTAAATGTGCTCACCTGACAGGTAGAGGGCTTTGTCAATCATGAACTCTTCACTGAAGCGGATGTGGCAGAAGTTCTTCTTGCTCTTGCGGATGGCAATGATCTCCCCGCACTGATCGAACACCTCTCTGATGATGTCTTCTGTAGCATTCTCAGGCAAACCCCCCACAAACACTGTCTTGCAGCCTGGGGGGCGCTCTCGAGTTGATGGAGGGGGCAGATCTGCAGCACAAAGACATTATTATGTAAAGTCTTATTTCCCTGGTTACATCAACCTGAATGCTAATAAAAGCCTGTGCACGGTGGTTTATGGCATCTCTCTCTGAATCACTAAGTGAAGCTCTTGAACCGAGACGCACGTTAAAACAAACTGTTTTCAAAACCTCAATTCTAATCTTTGAATGATTGTGATGTCATTCAGAGGGAGCTGGCGGGTTCTTACTGGGGTTCTGGGGGAACAGAGTGCAGCTCTTGCAGTGGATGATCTCCTTGATGACGGGAACATCTGGGGGTACAGGTGGAGGGGGGACCAGACTAATTCCTGCCATCATGGGGTTAATTGGTGCTATGAGTCCCAGACCAGGGTCAAACCTCTGGATGCACAGAGGCTCTGTGGGCCAAAGTAGAAAGAAAGAGAACATTAAAAAATCTGTTAAATGAAAGAGACTCAAAAACACACAAAGCCGTACTTCATACTTCATATCTGGAGACTGGTTTGAAATGACTTCAGATGAATAATCAAATCCTCTGAGAATGCATCATATTTTGAATTTCTTGAAGGAATTCCACACGCTGTGAAGGTAATGGTTTCTTTTTTGTGGATAAATTATAAAAACAACATGTGCAATGTTCTGTGCAGTCTGCTTGTTGGGAGTGACTCAGATAATACCACATCAGATTTTTGCTCAATATTTGAAAAACTGCCTTTTAAAAATACATTTTTATTTTTGCCAAAGCAAAAACATTGTCCCCCTTCCTCCACCCCTTTTGCCTCTAAGTGATGGGAGACGATTATAATGCTCATTATAGATGTGACGTTTATCCATCCAAACAAAGAGATGCAGACCATGGTCTATAAATATCCATATTACATTGAAACTGACATTCTATTAATGTTTTTAATTGTTTTATATCGATAACTGTGTTGGGAGTGTTACGACTACTGGACTGGATTTCCAACTGGTTTTGGACAATTTCTAAGAAGAAGATCTAAAAAAGTTAAATCTGGTCCTCTGGACATTCAAAAAACAAAACAGAGGACCAGATTTAACTTTTTCAGGGTTTTCTACCTGGATTATTGAGCATGCATCAGGACACTAAGAAGAAGAGTTTGGACAAATCGGAGGTTGACATCTTTAGTTCCTGAGGGACTCAGACAGCAGCCGATCAAATCAAACTGTACGCTGCTTGTGCAAACTGATAAAACCTTTAAAATAAACTCCAAGAATCCATTCAGAAGTTTCCACTGTTGGCATGAGGTTATAACATCATCACATCTTTCACTCACACTCACTGAAGAAGATACGTGATAGTGAAATGTAGCCAGAACAGACCTGATCAAACTTGCATTAGACAAATATTAAAGTGCTTAAATTCATGAGCAGTTCTTTCAACTCTTATTGGGTGAGAGTTTTATAAAACTGACAATCTTTTTTGTAAAACACAAATGTCACTTTTCAAAAACAAACAAAAAGGACAATCCACAGAAGCAAACTTCTCGGTGCTTTCCCCCTCATTTTCAAACGCAGATATTATTATTACATCTCTACAGCACTTTTATGCTAATGCACCTGCGATACAGGCGAGCACAACGTGTTTATTCATCCAAGGTAAATCACGACTTGTAACATTTTGAACATGCTGTTCTTTCAAGGACAAGCTGTTAAACGAGTTGTATCCTCGCAGACATTTCATTCATGTTTATAATCAGTATTTGTGTTGGGAGGCTGATCCTTTTCTAACAAGACTGAAGGGACAACTCCTACTGCTCCATCATTAGGACTTCTCTGAATTCTTTTTAGATGATTTACAATAAATGCCATTTCCCCCAATACTTTATATACGAATTGCAAATAAAATTTATTTACATCCTTGTATGTTTTATGAAATTTTTGCTGTCAAATATCAACAATGGTCAATAAAATTAAGAAAATATAAAATAATCTTCTAAGTCAAAGTTTGATTTTCACAACATAAAACCAGTTAATTCAAAACGTGTAAGATAACACGTGTGTGACATTCAACTCACCTGCAGTTTATTATGCCAGAGTTTTAGTGTCAAGCATCGTATGCAGAGATTCATGTCTGTCTTGTAAATGATGGTGTGCAGTCTGTTGCAGGACCGAGTAATGTTGTGATGCATGTAGCACTCCGAGTGTGCGCTGAAGATCAGCCTCAGCTACCACCACAACAAAGCTTTGCTATCTCTAAAACTGAAGATGCAGCTGCTATGGTTGCACGTGGAGACCTTCTTGAATGGTGCTGATGCAAAAAGTTCCACTGTAGCTGTCCATCCAACGATGACTTTTTGAACTTTTCATCATCCATCAATCATCCATCCAACAATGACTTTCTGAACATTTCATCATCCATCAATCATCCATCCAACGATGACTTTCTGAACATTTCAT
>NC_056510.1:42612944-42613823 GCF_014905685.2 Nematolebias whitei | reverse complement strand
TATCTAAAGTGAGTGCATATCTGTTCCCTTATCTAAAGTGAGTGCATATCTGTTCTCTTATCTAAAGTGAGTGCATTTCTTTTCCCTTATCTAAAGTGAGTGCCTATCTGTTCCCTTATCTAGACATGTGAGGGAAAGTCAAGCCGATCTTATTGTTATCAATTTTCCTTCACTACTTTTAAGACATGTGAAAATCTGATTATGTTTTAGGTTGTATTTATGCAGAAATATAGAAAACTTAAAGGATTCACTAAACTTTCAAGCACCACTGTTTTTGCTTGTTGGACCTTCATATAACTTCTTACAATGGTGATTTTAGCCTCTCATTGGGGGTGCTCAAGCACCCCTAAATTTAACTCAGCACCTCTGAAAAATAATCAGTCAGAGTCAGAGTTGCTTTATTGTCATTCGCACCTCATGTGGTACATGTGGTGGAGCGAAATTATGTACACAGGGTCCCAGTTACATCCAACAATAAAATGTATAAGAAAAACAGTAATAACATCTAAGATATGAACTAAGAAAAACATCAACTAAATATACACTAAGCACTCATAACATAAAACATTGAACATCACCACAAACATGAACATGAGTCTGTGAGCAGATGTGCACGCATGAACACATCAACATTGAAACAGATCAGCAGCAACATGGAACAGATCAGCAGCAACATGAAACGGATCAGCAGCAACATGAAACAGATCAGCAGCAACATGAAACAGACCAGCAGCAACATGAAACGGATCAGCAGCAACATGAAACAGATCAGCAGCAACATGAAACAGATCAGCAGCAACATGATGTGATTTTATTTTCACAGTTATTATTTTAGTTAGAGATTCATGAGTCTAACAGCCTCAGGGTAGAAGCTGTTCC
>NC_056510.1:42605441-42612844 GCF_014905685.2 Nematolebias whitei | reverse complement strand
TCAGAGTCAGAGTCAGAGTCAGAGTTTCTTTATTGTCATTCGCACCTCATGTGGTACATGTGGTGGAGCGAAATTATGTACACGGGGTCCCAGTTACATCCAACAATAAAATGTCTAAGAAAAACAGTAATAACATCTAAGATATGAACTAAGAAAAACATCAACTAAATATACACTAAGCACTCATAACATAAAACATTGAACATCAGCACAAACATGAACATGAGTCTGTGAGCAGATGTGCACGCATGAACACATCAACATTGAAACAGATCAGCAGCAACATGAAACAGATCAGCAGCAACATGATATGGTTTTTCACAGTGATTATTCTAGTTAGAGATTCATGAGTCTAACAGCCTCAGGGTAGAAGCTGTTCCTCAGTCTAGTGGTTCTACACTTAATGCTCCTTAACCTCCTTCCTGAGGGGAGTGGGGCAAAAAGTGTGTGTGCTGGGTGGGTGGGGTCCTTCATGATGCAGGTGGCCCTCTTCCTGCATCTGGAGGTGTAGATGTCTGTGATGGTGGGGAGACTGACTCCAACATCTTCTGTGCAGCCTTCACCACTCTCTGCAAAACTTTTCTTTCTGCAGCTGTGCAGCCTCCATGTCACACGTTGATGCTGGAGCACAGGATGCTCTCCACTGCACACCTGTAGAAGGAGGTGAGGACTGAGCTTCCCAGACCAGCTCGCCTCAGCCGTCTGAGGAAGTAGAGTCTCTGATGAGCTTTCTTGATCAGGCTGGTGGTGTTGTTGCTCCAGCTGAGGTTGTCATTCATGTGTACACCCAAGTACTTGTAGCTGGAGACCACTTCCACCGCAGATCCTCTTATGTTCAGGGGGGTGTAGATGTTTTTGTTCCTTCTGAAGTCCACAATAATCTCCGTTGTCTTCTTCACATTGATGTGAAGGTTATTCTCTTTGCACCAGCTCTCCAGGTGTTCCACCTCTTGCCTGTAGCTGGACTCATCATTGTTTGTGATGCATCCCACCACCGCTGTATCATCTGCAAACTTTACAATGTGACAGCCTGGATGGGTAGCTGCACAATCATACGTGAGCAGAGTAAACAGGAGGGGGCTCAACACACATCCCTGAGGAGAGCCAGTGCTGAGGGTTATGGTGGAGGAGGAGAAGTTGTGGATCCTCACTAACTGTGGTCTGTTTGTTAAAAAGTCTAGTACCCAGTTGCAAATGGAGGGGCTTAGTCCTAATGTGAATAGTTTTTCCATCAGGGTTTGGGGGATCATGGTGTTGAAGGTGGATGTGAAGTCCACAAAGAGCATACGGACGTAAGAGTTTTTCTGCTCCAGGTGGTTGAGCGCAGTGTGGACCACAGAGGAGATTGCATCTTCTGTTGATCGGTTCTCATGGTATGCATACTGATGAGGGTCCTCGTGGATGTTGATGGTTGTTTTGATGTGAGTCATGACCAGTTTTTTTAAGCATTTAGCGACTATCGGGGTGAGGGCCACTGGCCGATAGTCATTCAGACCAGTCACTGTAGAGCTTTTTGGGACTGGGATGATGGTGGCAGTCTTCAGGCAGGTGGGAACTGTCTCCAGGGTAAGTGAGGTGTTAAAGATGTCTGCCAGCACCTCACAGAGCTGATCAGCACATTCCTTCAACACTTTTCCGGGGATGTTGTCTGAAACAATCATTAGGATTTTGTAAGTTAACTCAGTTCTCAAACCTTAGATTTACCAAAATATTGAATAAATATGGAATAATTTATGACAGTCTTAAGATGGGATAATAAAATCCATCCATCCATCATCTTTACCCGCTTCTTCCATTTTGGGTCACGGGGGTCGGCGGTGCCCATGTCCAGTAATCACAGTGCGAGAGGCGGGGTACACCTGGACAGGTCTCCAGTCCATCACAGGGACACATAGAGACAAATGAGACAAACAACCATTCACTCTCTCACCTAGGGACAATTTAGAGTTACCAATCAGTCTAACATGCATGTTTTTGGTCTGTGGGAGGAAACTGGAGCACCCGGAGAAAACCCATGCATGCACGGAGAGAACATGCAAACTCCACCCAGAAAGGCCCCCGGACCGGGATTTGAACCAGGGACCTGCTGGCTGAGAGGCAGTCTAGCAGGCACGTCAGCAACTGACCATGTAGCGACCTCAGGTTGTCCTGAAGTGGAAGCCTCTTACCTGCAGAGCTGCAGCCGTGTTGCATACGAACACTTTGCAGTCAGAGATTTCAATAATAACAGAGTTTACATCTTTTGTTTCATGTTAATCTGCTGTAATAAACCTTTGTAAAATGCACCAGAATGCAGGAAATGGCATCTACTTTATACAAAATTCTCTGGGGGAGGACCCCCAGTCCCCCCACCATCAACGCCACCCCTCCCCCGGTCCGCGCGCTTTTTGCGTTCCGGCAGCGTTTGGTTTATAAATGCAGCGTCCAGTGTTCGTTACTTCAGCTGAAACTTGTTCTAAATGCAGACTAGGCTCGGCTTGTGTAGTTTTCCAGTGCCAGGAGGAAAACACTTGATTCATTCTGTGACCACTCTCAAAGCAACTGAAACAGAGCAGGTACACATTTATAAATATCTTACGTGTGTTGGATTATAGGGATCTTGTCGGCTCAGTGTTTGTGAGTGATCGACTGTTTATCATGGCTCTCTGAGGGTCATTACAAACTGTAAACCATTGACACATCTCTGAGTTATACTGGCCTGTTCTGGCCATTAGAAGGCTCAACCATTGTTATACGTTCATACACAAAGCAGTATGTGCATGTTTTATATCTGTACTCTAATTGTACAGAGGTGCTGGCTCGTGCTCCCTTCACTCGCAGGACTATTGATGCTTGATGTTCCGTGGCTTTAGTCCATCCTGCACCTGCTGCATGGACGACACTGCAGCAAGACTGGCAAGTGACAGAGTTCATTTCATCGGGCTGCTGGCTCCCTTAGATAGATAACTTTTGTTAATTGTCATTTTATGTCAGCGACTGTTTTTGTACAGTGCCCTGAGATGACTTCTGTTGGGATCTGATGGTACAGGATTGAACTGAATGGACACATTTAACTCAAAATGGAAAATGATTTGAGACTAACTACTATTTGGACTTGATGTTCTTAATCTTTATTTATTTATTTACTGTTATTTTTAATGTTTCTCAGTTTGATGATCTGTTGTCTTGTCAGTGATGTGGTAATAAGTTTTGTATCTTGTATCCCTTGAAAATTAGGTTATTAATCTCACTGCCTTTTTCCTGCTTAACTAAAGGTTAAATAAATAAAAACATGTGTTCTTACCGGATGGTCCCCAGCTGGCAACGAGAAAAAAACAGTGGAATTATTAGTTAAAAACTGTGAAACTGATGGTGATGTAAAGGTTTATGAAATAGATCTACATAAACTAGATGAAACTTCTGCGATGATCTAATCTGTTATGAGAGTCAAACGCAACACTGCTGTCCATTTTCACCGTCTATAACGGACTCGAGTCATCTACAAGTTTTCACTTTCTGTAAAACATGTTTCTTTGTCTTCTGCGTTCTGAGGGGATAAAGCTACAACAAATGTGTCTTTGTAGATTTCCCCCAGGCCCGTGGGTTGTTGAGGAGAACAGGGTTGATGAGTTTCATGGGACAGAGCAGAAAACGAAACAAATTGCCCTCCTCCATGCAGCACCCAGACACGCCTGTTTCACTCCTCAGCCTGCTCCCGCTCTCGTCCTTTGTGTTGCATCTCATTACACCTTGTGGCAAATAGCAGCCTGTTAGCTTCTGTAATGCGATTATCCATCCTCCTCATGTCTTTTGCATATTCTGCCACACCACCTCACAATCGGTAATTGACCCCACGCTGCAGAGCTCAATGGGGACGTCTGCCGCTAATTGTGGAGGTATTTTCAGATACGGTGAGGGTATTGGGCTGTGTTCCACCGTGCACAGGAGGAATTATTCACGAGAGATGCCCCCATCAGCATTTATGCCTTACTGTGTGTGTGTGTGTGTGTGTGTGTGCTGAGCACAGTGCAGAAACACAGCCTTGGCAGTCGCCTCGTGCTGTGGAGACTGAGAAATAAAGCAGCGGCTGCATTTCTGTGGCCCTTTTACAGAAACAACGTTCTTCTGTTTGCATCTCACATGAATATCTGCCCTCATACCAACGTTAGCTTTCAGCTTGTTGTTGTACGCGCTTCTGCTGATTTGTTTTACTGCTTGATTAAAACATGAACATGTCCTCTTGGACAACATGAAAGAATAACACGGGAATTGTTAAATTGTTGTATTACAGTATATAAGTCTTTCGTATTCATGGCATTGCAGTTGTAAGTAAATCTGCCAGGAGTCTGAACAATCCCACCCGTTCATTATTTAAAACCTACAATTTTTAACTTATGCAATTTATTTCATTGTATTTCTTATTGTGTCATTGTCATTTAATACGTTTTATTCAAAACAAGTCAGATGGTTTAATTTTCCTGTTAGATTTTTTTTATAAGTACATTTAATGTTTAAATATGAATAAAGGAAAGTAAAAGGGGCCCATGCTACAATGTATTTTATATTTCTGTCTACAACAACGTGCACGAGGAGTGACACATTTACAGACGTCACTTTTTGACACATGCTCTAATTTAAACAGGAGCTCCCTCTGTGGTTTTTGTAAATGGGAGCAGGGCTGCCAGTTAGAAAGTAATAAGACAAAACTCTGCACATGTCCAGTTTCTTATTTTTTTATTTTCAATAAGAAAAAAAAAAGCCAGGTGACAGAAACTGGTTTTCGAGCTCGGACAGAGTTCTGTTGATATATATCGTAGCGTTGGGAGGATGGGATGTACCAGCAGTTTCAAACAGCAACAAAAAACCTTTTTCAACCACAATGATGGTTGGTCATGCAGACTGGTGCATTCAGTCACCAGTCTGTGCACTCTTTGACCTGTTGCTGCCTTCTGGAAACCAGTGCTTCTCTTTAGGGCTGCCTCTAAAGTGTGATTCTTAGCTCCATTAGTCCTGAGCTAACAGGCTTTATTTGGTGTACTCAGATGAGTGCTTGAATTTGGTCTAAATGAATTGGTGAGAAAGTAAAAGTAAAGTAAAGTAAAGAAAGTAAAATACCGTAATTTCTGGACTATTGAGTGCACCTGAATATAAGCCAGCCCACTAAATTAATAAACAAAAATGTGTACGTATATAGGCCGCACTTGTCTGTAAACCATAAGTGTCCACGTTGTAACATGAGATATTTACACTGAAAGGTTGTTTTAAAACCTTTAATTAAATACTGTGGCGTGGCAGCACACAGCTTTAGTGTGTCCAGGTGTCCCTGTGATGGACTGGAGACCTGTCCAGGGTGTCCCCGCTTCTCACACAGTGACTGCTGGACGTGGGCACCAGTGACCCAAGAAGGAAAAAGCGGGTAAAAGATGATGGATGAATGGATGGATGGATGGATGGATCAGGTCAGCATCAAGCTTTATGAACCTCCTCCCTGCTCCTCCTTGTTAATGGAGACACTGTCTTCATATTTATTAACTCTATAATTATTAAGTAGGGATGCACCGATCCACATTTTTTACTTCCGATCTGATCCCGATACCTAAATCTGAATATTGGCCGATACCGATCCAGTTCCAATATCATGATCATTGATTTTATACGAGGCTGTAATAATCTCCTCTCAAGTACAATTTGTACAAATATATGCATGCATGTCCAAAAAGGCAACTTGAGGTAAGTTTTATTCATGTTGGATAAGTTTTAAAGTTAGAATTAAATCTTGATAACACAATACATGTTTTTATTCCTAGTTTTAAAGTGGATATTAAAGTGATTAAATGGAGTTCAAACTTCTGCTAAGTTCATGTCATAAACCAACAGACATGTTCCTGTTTTTGGTATTTTATATCGCTTTATAATGTAGCTGTTATTGTGTCTTCTTTATATATATATATATATATATATATATATATATATATATGTGTGTGTGTGTGTGTAATTTTATTTTATTTTTCAGTTCATATTCTTTTTTATGATTGTCTATTCAATTCAGTTTATTTCTATAGTGCCAAGTCACAACATAAGTTGTCTCAGGGCACTGAACAGAAACATTAAAATAAGTTTACGGAAACATTCATATATAAAAATAATAGTTTAAGACTATTTATCTGAGCAGACTGCTTTGAATTTAACTCCATCACAGAACTCTCATCTTGAGCTGATAAATCTCTCCTGGAGGGTAAACATAAACTATATCTTGGCTGCAAGTATTCAATCAAGCTGTGAAGCAGACAGTCTGGTTCAGTCAGACACGTTCAGTCTGCTCCAGACAGACAGACTGAAATCAGACTGTCTGCTTCGGACTGAACGAGAGGAACACACCGCTGAAGCCACGGAGCTCCAACGTCCAACGTAAAACTAACTTTACCGCGGTGCTCGGCTAAACGATCCTCGTGCTCTTTAATGTGGTGCTTTTTCAAATGTTTGTTAAGTTCCATGTGTTGTAGGTCGACCGAGCTTCCTCCTCTCTGTGCAGCAGCTCTGCAGACATTGCACGTTGCTGTGTTGTGGTGTTTAGTGTAAAATACTTCCACACAGCGAACATGTTATGATGAAAAGTTGGTTAGCTGTTAGCCACAGTGCTGCTGCTCAGTCCTCATGTTGTAGCTGCTGCAAATGATGAACTGGATTCCCTGAATGTGAGGCGGGTCTTATTACTCTGGGTTCATGAGACACGTCACCGTTCAGGAACTCCATTCCATAGTTTGAAGCCAACTTTCATCATGGATCGGAAATATCTGCAGGTGGATCGGAAAAATCCGATACGTAAATTATGCTGGTATCGGAGGCCGATACCGATACTGGATCGGATCGGCCCCATCCCTATTGTTAAGTGCTTTTATTGTTTAATGAAGTTATCAGTGAGATACTGGCTTTGTAAAAGTTGCCTTCTAGGCTTAAAAGCTCGTTTCTTTTAAACCTCAGATGTGTTCAGAGTATCTGGACTGGATTCCTCCCAGTTCATTCAGTTTTTTGTGATTATTAGCCCTGTTACTAACTGCAATGTTTGAAATGATTATTAATGAAGAGCTTTTTGTTGTCAGCTGGTTTTGATTCATGCCACAGAGTTTTGTGAACTCACTTCAGAGTTTTGTTACGAGTGTTTTTCTGCTCAGGTTTTAGTTGCAGTCTCAGTCAATCGTTGCAGCAATCATGTGATCAGCAGATGATGAGTTACATCGTCGGAGGTTGGTTCATTCGTGTCGCCTGATCCATTTTCTACTGTTTGGTTGACAGACTGCGTGATTTCAGACTCATACAGAAACCTGAACACACACACAGACACACACAGAGACACCCCCCCCCCCCCCCCCCCACCCCCCCCCAACCCTCCGACGATGCAACACATGATCTGCTGATCACATGAT
>NC_056510.1:42603632-42605341 GCF_014905685.2 Nematolebias whitei | reverse complement strand
CCCCCCCCCCCCCCCCCCACAACACACACACACACAGTTCACAGAGAGGATGCACATCAAAGGCGGCTCGGCCATCAGTGAGATGGAGGAAGCAGCCAGAGGGAGAAGAGCTGTTGTGACTAGAGTGCTGCCTAATTCACACAATACACACACACACACACACGTGTGTGTGTGTGTGTGTTCCTTTTCTGTTACACATCAAGTAAATCTGATTAGTGCTGAATGCTGCAGAGGAGTGCAGCAGGAAATGGGATTTACTTCCTGTCAGTCTGGGAGGCAGCAGCTGATACGGACCTGCAACACACCAGGTGTTTAATTATTCATTCATCTTTCAGGTGTTTTTTTCTTCAAACCAGTTTTATTCTCCTTTAGACTGGGTAAGAGCTGGTCGAATTGGTTTGGTTCAATAAAACTGTTGATGAAGACAAATGAATGAAACTGGTCTTGGTTGGTTCCTTTAACTTGATGTTTAGTTGCACAACTTTTTGAGGCAATCACTGCAAACCATCTATGGGACTTCTGCAACAGTCCAGAGGTGTTGTGGACCACTCTTCATGAGCAAACAGCTTCAACTGCCTCAGGTTTATTTAGTGCCTTCTCCAGACCGGATGTTTGCTCTCCTTCCACAGATGTTCTACAGGACTGAGGTCAAGGCTCATGAGGGCACCTCAGAGTAGACCCATGTTTTGTTCTTAGCCATTTTTAGCTGTGAGTTTTGGATCATTATCCTCTTGGAGGACCTGTGAACAGCCACTAAGACCAAGCTTTTTGCACTGGCACTGGGCGGGACATTTTTCTCCGTTGTCTGGAGGGTTTTGAGATGTTCTGATTCAGAGCAGCCTGTGAAAGATGCAACAAAGCAGCCCCAGAACATAATCAAGTCACCCCCATGTTCCACCTACAGCATTCTTCTTTTGTATGGTTCACATATGGGTCTGAACATAGAGCTGGTCGGAGTTGTTGCCAGAAAAGCTGCAGGTTTGCATCAACTGTCCAAAAGACCAAAGCTTTGTGTTGTGCCAATGTGCACTTTGTCCCATTGCATTTGTTTTCTTTGTTTTATATAGAGGCTCATTCAGTCGTCTTCCACTGAGTCCACTTTGGTTTAAACACTGACTGATGGTGCATCTGACACTAATGTACCCTGAGCTTGGGATTCACCTATAACCTCTTTGAAAGTTGTTTTTGGCTCTTTGGTTACAGTTTGTATTATTTGTCTATCCGTCTGTCCTCAGAGTTCCTCCTGTGGACATGTCCAGGGAGGTTGGTTACAGTCTTAAACTTGTGGATGATCTGGGCTTCTGGTCAGAGGAGCATCAAGCTGCTTGAAGATGATCTCATGGCCTGTACTTTAAACATGGTTGACACTCATCTTGTTTCTAAGATCTTGAGATAACTTTATCCTTAACTTTACTGTATGTGCGCCATGTTCAGTGTGGTACACACCATGATAGCAAACGGCACAGTGACTATCTGTCTCTCTTTAAACAGGCAGTCTGATTACAGTTGGATTCTGATTACTGATTTATTCTGATTACAAATTAATTCTGATTACTAATTGATTCTGATTACTGATTGATTCTGATTACAGATTGATTCTGATTACTGATTGATTCTGATTACAGATTGATTCTGCTTATAGATGGATTCTGATTACTGATTGATTCTGATTACAGATTGATTCTGATTATTAATTGATTCTGATTACA
>NC_056510.1:42599871-42603622 GCF_014905685.2 Nematolebias whitei | reverse complement strand
CTGATTACAGATTGATTCTGATTATTAATTGATTCTGATTACAGATTAATTCTGATTACTAATGGATTCGGATTACTGATGGATTCTGATTACAGATTGATTCTGATTACAGATTGATTCTGATTATAGATTGATTCTGATTACAGATTGATTCTGATTATAGATTGATTCTGATTACAGATGGATTCTGATTACTGAATGATTCTGATTACATGACACACCTGAGTTTAACGTTTCTCTGGTCAAGAAGTTTTCAGTTGTTTTTTTCAGGAGTGCCATCCTTTTTATCAAGGCCACATTGATTTTTTATTTTTTTTAAACTTAGTTAAGCTAAAGTTCAAAAGCAAAACCTGATCTTTGCAAGTTAATTTTAACATGATTTATTTTCCTATTGTCATTATTTTTTGTCACTTTCTTACTAATATTTAGGTGACTTTATAAGTGACTTTTTAGGATTATTATTTTTTCTTTAGGAAAGGGCACCAGCAAATTTATCTGTCATGATTATGTCATTTAGAGATTTGAGATAAGATAAGATGACACTTTGCAATATGTGAGAACAAGTCAAAGAATTAAAATACACAAACAAATAAGAGAAATTAAACAAATAAACTAAAATTATGACTGAACAACTGAATGCGGGCCTTTTGCCTGATCTTGAACAATAATATAGTTTTGGTGCTGGATGTTATTTTGCACTGTGGACCTTCAGATGGGGGATAAAACTGCCATATGTGAAAGGGACAGATGCAGCACACATCCTCTGGGATTCATCAGTGTTTGGCCAGAATGTGGCTCAAACTACCTCTGGGTTTCAGTCCATATCTCATTTATCTTGGCTACTGGATGGATGCTTAAGATGCCTGAAGGGTATGGTATGAAATGGTAACGGGTTGTTAGTCTTCCTTTTTCCTCTTGGCTAAAAGAGATGTTGCAAATAAAGTGCATCATCTGGTCATTAGCACATATTGCTTTTAGAGTGGAGAAAAGTCAAGCTGTGTGCACAGCCTCACCCTAAACAAGTAACCCTTTCATTTCTGTGTGGATGAGAGTTTTCAGTCTTGTAGAGGAGCAGCAGTGGACGTAGATTTCTTTACCTAACAGTGTTTGCTTCATTTTGTTCATCGTTCTGTGTCAAATATTGCCGCTTCCTTGTATTCATGTCCTTATGGTGCTTCTGCATGGCTGCAGCTGTTAGTCTGTGGTCATCCATGTGCATGAAGTGAAATCTAAATGCAGATTTGGATGTTTTTTATGTGATTTTTAAATATCTATAATCTCCTGGACATCAAACCTTTGGTTCACTTCTTTCCCCTTTTTTAAAAAAAGGTCTTAGAGTTTTCTGGAATGTTCAAATGTGCTAAAGATTAAAGTTTTTGTTAGTTTTATGTAGAAACCCTTGGGTTGATCTAACAAAATTAAGTCATGTCTTCTGGACGGATTCATTTTTATTTTTAACCCGTCCAGAGGACATGACTTAACTTTGTTAGATTTATCTACCTGGATTATTGAGCAGCATCAGGATACCTTGGGTTGATACATTTCCCCACAGGCCGATTCCATTTGAAAGAAAACAGATTGCGTATATTTTGGAGTTATGGCTCTTCTAACAGGAAGTCTGAGCTCACTCCCTAAAATCAGAGTGAGCTCATGCTGTAGATGAAGCTTTCTTCATTTTGTCTAAAGGAGTGTTTCCTTTGCAGCCACCACTGGAAATATCAGGATTAGCAGTTATGTTCTGCAACTGTGAGTCATTTTTAGCTGATCATGGACACATAAGAGGTCACTGAATGTGTCCAGATGTTGAGACCTTTAAACAAATCCACCATGTGTGTGATTAGTAACTTCCATTGCAACAGCTTGGCAACATTCTTTCTGCGTTATTCTTTTTTCACACATCACAAACACATAGCTGACATGTTCAGACGCTGTGGGTGGGACAGACAGAGACAAAAATGCTTTTTCAATTAGTTTATTAAATCAAAAATCACATCAGACAAAGTCACAACTGACAGCATTGGAGAAAATGATGTAAATTGATATTCAGCCGTGCAGATAATTGGTTGACCCCTGCTGTTGCTGCACCAGTTCTGTTCTGTCAAAACACATTTGGCAACATGAGTTCAGCGCAGATCGAACTGATTTTATAAAGAGTTCTCACAAGTGCACGTCTCACACACGACCATCAGCTGGACAGCTGCCAGCAGTGAGGAACGAGCCTTCATTACAGAGCAGACTGCTGCAGACTAAGAAGACGGATAATTACACTGTCCACCAGTGGGGGACAAGGGAAAGAACACACTCTCCCACTGAACACACCAGTGACATCATGGCAGTGTGGCCGCACTGATGGGAGCTCCGCTTTGACTCCATCTTTTTTGTCCCTGTTGTTCTTGTTTTAACCTTTTTTTGTGCCTACACTGCACACCCATGCTACTATTTAGGGCAGCTGTGGCTGAGTGGTTAAAGCAGTCGTCCTCCAATGCAGGAGATGGGGGTTCGAATCCACCAGCAGTCACATGTCAAAGTGTCCCTGGGCAAGACACTGAACCCCTCATAGCCTCTGATGTGTGTCCCATCAGTGTATGAATGTGATAAAGCTCTGATTAATCTCTTTAGAATGATTTGTTCTATTATCTTTGTCGAGATCTAGTATAGAGCTGTATGAATGGGTAAATGAGGACACAGATTGTTGTAAAGAGCTTTGAGTGTCTTGATCAGATAGAAAGGTGCTGTATAAGTACAGTCCATTTACTACGGGTATGACCGCAATACACTTGTGGAGTTTTGTGTGTTGCTGCCTTGCCATCCTGCCATCGTGGTTCAGTTCCTGCCTGGTAACAGCATTCTCCACAACACACGTTGTAGCAGCTCTGGACTCTGATGACTGACACCATGAAGTACTGTGGGTTGCATAGTATTCACCCCCTTGGCATTCCCCTCAACCTTGAGTTTATTGATCTTGGTCTATCAAGTTTTCTTCATTCTTCAAACTGCAGCAGCTTCTTAAGGATGTGAAGAGCTGCTTGTGTTCAACAACCTTTAGATGAAACCAGAGATTCTCAGTTGGATTAACATCTGGACTTTGACTGGATCTTTCCAAGATAGTTACCTGTTTCCCCTTAAACCACTGGAGTGTAGCTTCATCAGTGTGTTTAGGGCAGCGGTGAAACAGTTAAAGTGATCTACCTGCTGTAAGGCCCCGTTTACACGAGAACAACCTCTAGAAACATCTTAGTTTTTTTCAATGTTTACTGAGAGTAATAAACAAAAAAATGAGCGGGTTACCACACTGTACTTTTCATGTCAGTCAGGTTGCCACATAAGAAATTATGAACTATAATACAGTCACTTTAAAATGAAAGTATTTTGACTGAAACTGTCATATGTGCTGAGTAAAGATATTCTAAGATGAGGTGTGTGTTGTGTTTGTTGAACATGTGCAGAGAAAAGGAGGGGGTAAATAAGACATTTTGATTTGATCTGGCAACACTGAGCTGTATTCATCACACATGATCACACTTAGTCCAAATTGGTGAACACACCAACGTCTCTTTGGAGCCTGGATTTTATTAGTTCTCCTCCTACATGTTGAAAAAGGGTGATCAGCACAAAAACACTCTGCTCTCTGCCATTTATTATAACTGTTGTTATTTATTATAACTGTTGTTATATTTATTAAAACTGTTGTTATTTATTATAAATGTTGTTATATTTATTATAACTGTTGTTATATTTATTATAACTGTTG
>NC_056510.1:42584861-42599861 GCF_014905685.2 Nematolebias whitei | reverse complement strand
AGTGTTGTTATATTTATTATATCTGTTGTTATATTTATTATAACTGTGTGGTTGTTTATTAGGAGCTCATGGCACAGTAACGTGAGCAGAGACATGCGTGAGGTGGAGGGTTTAACAACAAATTTTAGAACCAATTGTCACAACTCTCGTTGTACAAACAGAAATCTTTCCACCCGTGTGCACTTTGGATTTTATGACAAACATTAACATGTGCTGATGTAATGCTCTTACACTGAGACAGTTCAGAACTGCAGACTTTAAAGCTGGAGTGTCTACAGGTTGAGAAACCCCTCACACAGAACATTTTCTGTTGAAGAAGACTAGTCGTCTCGGTCTGGGTAATGGATTAGTGGACTAGATCTTCACACTTGCAGAGTTACTAAAGGGTCCAAAATGGTTTGATTGTCCAGTTCAGTATGTTGGGTGGATCTGGAGAGGGAGGACTCTGCAGGAGTACAGGTTGCCATGTTTGTTTGAAAGAGTTATTCTACCATGTCAAAGTAAAAACCGTGTCCACACACTTGGCACAGAGTGAAGGTCATCCTAATGCAGTTTGGACTCTGCTAGGACTGCCCTTTGTGTTTTACACTGATTGTGATGTTCATAAAAAGGTTTTGAAGGCACAGTCATGAAGAAGACGGTGTCGGGCTTGGGGACATAAACGTTTCATTCCAGCATTGTTGCTGGTGACTTGATTCAGATGATTTGGTTCTCAAATGTGAAATGATCTTTGTAAGTTGGTGCTGAAGTTTTGCTTCATGTCATGTCATGAATGATGAAAAAGAGTGGGTGGACAAGTGGATCAGTGCCTTGTCTGCTGTAATAAGGGTGTTGCTCTGGACCTTTGTGGTGAGCTGAAATATTTTCACATTTTCTTTAATGCCTCTTCAGGATGAACAGCAAATATTTCCAACATACAACAGGACATGTGAAGCTAGACACATTACCTGTATACAACTTCTGGCTGCAAAGACAAGAATAGCATGAAGTCACTAAAATAATCTAAGATGTTAAATCTGGTCCTCTGGACATTCAAAAAAACAAAACAAAACAAACAAACAAAAAATGTAGAAACGTTTCGTCTTTCATCGAAGAGACTTCCTCAGTCTGAGGTGCTGTATTCAGCTCAGTCTCTTAAATAGCACCTTCTCAGAGTGGATCAACCAGTTTTGCTGCTGACAACCAGAACCAGCTGCTCACATGCTCAAGAAGGACCATCAGCCTAACAATGGATCATTAGCACCTGATGGCTGTTTACTGTTCACAGAGGGCTGAGTGATACTAGCAATCACAGCATTGTAAGAGGGGGACAGTTGAACCCGGAGGCCTCCACCCCTGTTTAACGATGGACGGTTTCTTTTCACAAAGATGGCCTCCTTTACTCCTCTCTCAAACCATCGTTCCTCTCTGTCCAGGATGTGAACATCTTCATCCCTGAAAGAGTGACCGCTGGCCTGGAGATGAGTGAAGACCTCAGAGTCCTGGCCAGATGATGTTGATCTTCTTGCTGCACAGAAGATCAACATCATCTCAGACTGAAGAAGTCTTTCAGATGAAAGATGAAACGTTCCTACATTTTTGTTTTGTGGCTGCCTTGTATACCAACTCTGATTGTTTTGTGGTTATGAAAGAACAAGGGCATCAGAAGCATCTAATGTGGGGGGAACCCAATGATGTGTGTAGGTGTGTGTGCGCACACGTGTGTGTGCACGTTAAAAAAGTGTACAAAAGCAGCATTTCACCTTGATTTATTTTAATTCTACACATTTAAAACATGTTTCTCACCAAGTTTGTGTAAATTCATCTGTGGGTTTTAAAGACATTTTAACTTTAATACACTTTAATACAGAGCGTCAGATCGACACCGTATTTATAGAGAAATAAAAAACATCACCACTGGACTGTTTTACTTGTGTTCAACACTCCTCATCTAAATGATATTCCAAATGAACGTTTTTTTGAATGTGGGGGGGACATGTCCCCATCACATATAATGGTTGCGACGTCTATATGTTAGAAGTCTCTGCGTTCATCCTTCTTCAGGTTTCTTAGCCACCTGCACTGTTCAAAAACAACGTATGGATTTCTAAACAGTTAAATCTGCAGCTCTTGACAGCTCTTACATGTTGGAAACTGTTTCTTTGCTGTGCTTTTGTCCTTGTTTCTCATGGCAACTTCCTGGCTCCTCTGCTGACGGAAAGTTAATAAAAAGCATGCTTCTATCTTTGCCTGAAAACCTGCACAACTCAGGATTGTTCACTTTTCCACAAAGAAACATTTCTATCCTTTTTTCTACATCTGCTGAACAAGTTTAAAAGATCAATAAAACTTTTACAGTGGACGACAGATTGGACACAGCATCTAAGCCGTTACTTGAAACTTAATTCTGCATCCTCCAGTTTGTCTTGTGGCAGCTTTGCATTTCAAGTCTGCATGTTTAGAACTGTCCTTGTGTGCAGCACAGGAAGTGTGGCCTGAACTGGTCAGATGTCAGACTTTATCTCTCAACCTTTTTAACTTGGGAGGAAAGTAGCTGGAGGGGAAGAGGAGAGAACTTAGAGGTTAAACTGAACTAATCTTTTCTTCTCTTGTGTTTCTGGCCTCCATTCTGTTGGGGCATCCTGTCTGTGGTATGTAGAGCATGGCTAAAACGCACGCTGACATGCCACATCTAATGCAAATGATTGCAAGGACAGAACTCACTCTTTTTATTGTGCAGCAGAAAAACTACAAAGTCCATTCAGTCCTGAAATGTGCAATGCTGCAGCTTTATATCCTTTAAAAATTCTTATTTTATCTGTTCCCTTTTCAGGGGTCTCCACAGTGAGTCATCCTCCTCCATCTCACTCTGTCCTCTGCATCCTCTGTCTTCACTCTGTCCTCACTCTGTCCTCACTCCAACTACCTCCATGTCCTCTCTAACTGCATCCATACAGTAAATCTCCTCTTTGTCTTTTCTCAAGCAGCTGCATTTCTAACATCCTTCTACCATTATATCCACTGTCCCTCTTCTGGACATGTCCAAACCATTGTTCGTCCTCTGGAAATGTCCAAACCACTGTTCCTCCTCTGGACATGTCCAAATCACTGTCTCTCCTCTGGACATGTCCAAACCATCTCAGTGTGTCCTCTCTAAGGGTGCATTCACACCAGCCCTGTTTAGTCCACTTTAATCGAACTCTAGCTCATTTTCCTAGAAAGTCTGGTTCGTTTAGGGAGGTGTGAACGCACCATCGAACTCTGTCACGGAACAAAAAGGTGAACTCTGGCCCGGGCTAAAACCTAGGTCTCGGTCCGGTAGAAGAGAACTCCAGCGCGGTTCGAGTACAGTGTGAATGTAATCAGACCGGGCCCCGCTCCACAGGACAAACAAACACACATTTCTGTGACCTTATATGGAGCCGTCAGCTGCCTTGTGTGAAAAACAATATTCTCCATGGTCTTCTGTCTCATCTTCTGCTCATGCTGAGTCCATTTTTGAAAAATGACAAAATATAACTCCTAAAACTGCTAAAACTTGATGCCACTCCGTTTTTCTTTTTATTTACAGAAGAAGGAGAAGCAGTGTCTTCAGAGGTTTTTGTGTTGTTTCTTTCAGTAGTTCTTGGTGCAGCGCCCCCACAGGCGAGCGGGGGAACAGGTTGGTTCAACAGGTTGACTCGACTGCACAGTGCAGTGTGAATGCAAACGCACCAGCTCAAATGTAACAAAAGGTCATGAGTATTGGTCCCGAACCGAGTCTACCGGACTATCTGCTGTGAAAACACCTAACTTTATCTCCCAGTTGTTCAACCTGTGCTGTACCTCTGATGATCTCATTCCTAATCTTATCCATCCTTGTCATTTCTAAGGAGAACCTCAACATCTTCATTTCTGCCACTTCCAGTTCTGTCTTCTGTCTTTTATATAAAGTTTCTGTCATCTAGTCATCACTACTGTCTTGTAAACTTTTCCTTTGACATTTGCTGACACCCTTTTGTCACAAATCACTCCTGAAACTTTTCTCCACCCACTCCATCCACTCCATCCTGCCTGGACTCTCTTCTTCACCTCTTTACCACATTCCCCATTTTCCTGGACAGTGGACCCCAAGTCCTTGAAGTCCTGCACCTTTGTGACCTCTGCTCCTTGTAGCCTCACTGTTCCACCTCCTCCCTCTCATTTACACACATTGACTCTCTCTTAATATGGCTGACTTTCATTCCTCTTCTTTCAAGTGCATACCTCCACCTCTCCGAGTTCTCTTCCACCTGTTCCCTGTTCTCACCACAGATCACAATGTCATCTGCAAACATCATAGTCCACGGGGATTCTTGCCTGACCTCATCTGTTAGTCAGTCCATCACCAGAGCTAACAAGAAGGGGCTCAGAGCCGATCCTTGATGCACTCCCACCTCCACCTTGAAGCTACCACTCCTTCAATCCTTCACTCCTTCACCACTGTGATGTGGGTGTTCATTTTTCTAACAACTTTTTTTCAGAGAAATCTCCAGAAACAGTGTTTTTGTGATATTTCTAGCTCAGCAGACAGAAGAACAAGAGAGGGGGAGAGAGAAGGATGGTAAGGTGTTTTTAACTCAGACTCATCTTACAAATCTCAGAGTTTTAGGGTTGCTAAGCAACAGAATCATGGTACTGCAGCTCTTCCAGTGTGGGTGTGTTAACACACCTCACTAAGTTTAGCTGATTTGTGTGATCAGTATTTCACATCAATAAACCCAACAGTGGATCTGATCACAATAATTTAAAACAAATATGTTGTTGTTTTTAGATTAAACATTTAAGATATTGCTTTTAGTGTTTGGAGGGCAAGACGGTGGCGCAACTGGTAGAGCTGCTGCCTCTCAGCGAGCAGGGCCCTGGTTCAAATCCTGGTCCATGGGCCTTTCTGGGTGGAGTTTGCATGTTCTCACCATGCATGAGTGGGTTTTCTCCAGGTCCTCCAGTTTCCTCCCACAGACCAAAAACATGCAAGCCACTTCACCAATTGCTCTCGCCGAGATCGGATGCTTCTCCCCTCCCTCTCTGCTTTGCTTTGCTGCTCTGTCTGTGAAACTGCTTCTGAGACTCTCTTGCATTTCTTCCAAACCATAATTATGGACTTGTTTTGATCAGTTGGTCCCTCATCTCAATTGACAACATTTCTTCAAAGAGAAGTCAGGCTTTAGGCGAGCCGATTTGCCCTGTTGGCACACATGCAGCTGGATATCTCATCGACTGGAAGACTTGATGCTGTGTCTATCTCTGCTGCCATCTGTGGATTTTAAGGACGCATATTTAATTAGATTTTCGATAACTGGTTCCTGCTTTTTGGATTTGGCTGGTTGCTGGTTTTATCTACAATCAAGGAAGTTGTCGGCAGCAAATTTGGACCCGATCATGCTGCTTGCCTTATGATGGCTTGGTTCGTGTCTCGAGTACCCAGACTCAAATGTTTTGGGCTGAATGGATCAGAGCTTGGGATTTTACTCAGTCACGTTCCATCAGTGTGGCCATGTAATTTGGACATTTCGGAACCGAGTGGAACAACACAGACTCAAGGTAGATATCATTAAGTTCTGCCTGTCCCCAAAACAACTGTGTGTTTATCTGAATTTGGCTTCCTTGGTTGTCCTTGAAGGCCATTTTATCTGAATTCACCTGGATTACATGTGATCTGATGCTCATCACCCCCTCCCTGAGGAATTTCCAACTGATAACCAGATGAAACCAGCTGAATAAACTTTGTGTCATCATTTCAGGACTCTTGGATTCTCATAGACGTTATTCTTGGCCATTCCTCAACATCCCTCGAGAATGTTTATGGATCTCACCAGTGGGCATTGACTGATTATTACATCTTTATCAGAACTCTTACAGTGACCTCGAGAGCATCTATGAACATTGCTGACCGCTCTCGTCTCCCCCCTCTGCAGAATGTCTACATCACTATGTGCTATTTGTGCGAGGTGTTTTTTAATATTAGAGGTTTTTTCCTCAGGCAGGAAAAAAAAAGTCTGATAGGAATTTTTTTTTGCCTCCAATTCCTACATGTGTCCAGTTAACCACTGTTTTTGTCTGTCCAAACAGGTCTCACTTGTAAATGAGTCTTTGAGGCTCAATGTGATTTATCTGTTTAAATAAAGGTTGAATGAATGAATGAATGAAAAGTTAGCTGCACTACCAAGAGTTTAGCCATAACTTACTGTACTTGGAGTGCTAACCATGTAGCATGGGTATGCGGGTACTGTCGTCTAGATGCAAGGCCAGGCCTACTTCAAGTTCTGAACATTCAAGTTACAACAATTTTTGTAGGTCCCATGTTATGGATATTTTACCACCACAGTGTCACATGACAGTAATGCACCACAGCCTCATTACAAAAGTTTTGTGCATACTAAAAACCATAGTGGACCTAAAGAAACCTTCATAGTTTTTATTAAGCACCTGAATGCCATGTCAATATCCTGCAAGACCACCCACATTCTGACTATTTTATTTATTTATTGCTTAGAACTGCTTTTTTTTTTTTTGCTGACAATGATTTATTTACATCCATGCAAAACAAGTGAAACATGTCCAACAAGTGAACATGACAGAAGTACCAGGGACTTATTGTCCATGTGAACATCACAAGCTATTTAAGTGAAATAAGTAATTCAGATAGAAGGAAAACGCCTAAATGGACTGTACTTATATAGAGCCTTTCTATCTGATCAAGATACTGAAAGTGCTTTACAACAATCTGTTTCCTCATTTACCCATTCATACAGCTCTATACTAGATCTGTACAAAGAGAATTGAACAAATCATTCTAAAGAGACTAATCAGAGCTTTATCACATTCATACACCGATGAGACACACATCAGAGGCTATGAGGGGTTCAGTGTCTTGCCCAGGGACACTTCAGCATGTGACTACTGGTGGATTTGAACCTCTAACTCTTGCACTGGAGGACGACTGCTCTAACCACTCAGCCACAGCCGCCCAGAGACAGATTGTAAAATACTCAACACTGTTTTTTTATTAGGTGACTCAAGGTTTGTGTCTGTCAGTGTCATGTTCAGTTGTCACCATCCAGTCTGGCTCAGTTGGTCTATTCCTGTAAAGACCGGATGGTGCAGTCCAGTTTGGGTTCAGTTGCTCTGAGTTTAGCTCATGGGATAGAAAAGTATCTACAGGCTTAAAAGGCATAGCTGTAAACAGCTTGGACTCAGGTTAATTTTATTATCCAAGGTCAGTTGTGTTCCACCTTGAATCTCCACAGTTTTCATCTGTGATAGTTTTACATGAATAGCATGTGAGAACATATCAGTGTCTGCTCATAAAGTAGGCAGTTGTTTTTTGTGTTTGTAGTTAAGGGTGGCATTTAAATTGTGACAATTAGGGGAGGGGCTAACTTTTTCTTCAGAGTATGGAGGTGATATCCATCCATCCATCCATCCATCCATCATCTTTTACCTGCTCCTTCCATTTTGGGTCATGGGGGTCATTGATGCCCATGTCCAGCAATCACTGTACGAGGGGTGGGGTACACCCTGGACAGGTCTCATTCTATCACAGGGACACCTGGACAGGTCTCAGTTCATCACAAGGACACCCTGGACAGGTCTCAGTCTATCACAGGGACACCCTGGACAGGTCTCAGTCTATCACAGGGACACCTGGACAGGTCTCAGTCCATCATGAGGACACTGAGACACACAAGAAAAACAACCTTCACTCTCTCACTCACACCTAGGGACAATTTAGAGTTACCCGTCAGCCTAACATGCATGTTTTTGGTCTGTGGGAGGAAACTGGAGTACCTGGAGAAAACCCACACATGCACGGAGAGAACATGCAAACTCCACCCAGAAAAGTCCCCTGCTGGGGTTTGAACCAGCAACCTTCTCTCTGAGAGGTGGCAGCTTTACCAAATGAGCCACCGTATGATGTGATAAGTTGAGTGAGACATGCAAATAAGAGATCACAGCTAAGAATGGGCATTATTTTGCAACAATATGCAAAATATGAACACAAACACACATGAAAACGGCTGCCTGGCTGTTTTCCAGGCATGTAATGTATGTTTGGTAAAAAAATAAAATAAAAATGTAAGCACAAAAACAAAATGTTTTGATGTTTACAATCTTATTCTGAACACAGAAACATATCAGAGCCAAAGCAATATTGATGGACATTCATCTTCAACTAATACAAGCCATTGTTTTTGTGCTGAAGGGCTATGTGTAAAAAACAAGCTTGTTTGTGAAGAAACATTGTTTACGCACTTGGTTTGCTAACAATATTTACAAATGTTTGATGGGGAAAATACCTTCAACTTGCAAACACTAGAAAGTGTAACTAATAAGAATGTTTAAAAAGGGTTAGTATTAAATGATGTGACTTAACACAATCATATTTAGAAACTCTTCAGTAATACCTGAAAAGGCCATTAGTTAGTGTTTACATGTTAATTTCACTACTTTGCTGTGTGTGACTGAAGTGTTGAGGTTAAGTACATTCTGCTGATGGTAACTGACTGACAGTGTGTGTGTGTGTGTGTGTGTGTGTGGGGGGGGTTCAAGACTAAAAGCTGGTATGGTTCATTTTAAAGTTCAATTTTACAATTTATATAAATAATGTAGGTCTAAACATTCTTGACTCATCCTTGCATCTCTATGCCGACACTGTTTATTGCCGAGCTAACACAGTTACTAAGGTTTTCCAGCGTCTGCATTTGACATCATTCAGTCAAACTTATTCCATCTCAAGCTGGTGCTAAATGCTGACAAAACCAAAGGGATAATGTTTTCCAACAGAACGTTGGTGACAGCAACTCTTCCTCCTCTCTCATCCATGCACGGTGTTCCTACTGACTTTGTAGACTCTTACAAATACTTGGTAATTTTGGTTGATGCACATCTCTCTTCTAAACCACAAATCTAAAACCTGATAAAGAAACTGAACTTTAAACTGGGTTTCTTTGTCAGAAATAGAACTTATTTAAGTCTGAATGCCAGGAAACACCTTGTAATTGCAACTTTTCCTGTCATTAACTACGGTGACATTATTTACATGAATGCTCCTGCCAGCTCCGTGCAGATGTTGGATGCTGTCTTCCATGGTGTGCTAAGATTCAAAACTGGTTGTAACTACCGTGCCCATCACTGCACCCTGTACTCAGTGGTCAGTTGGTCATCATTATCTGCATGTAGGCTCTCACTGGTACATTTTCATCTACAAATCCCTTCTTGGACTACTACCTTCTTATATCTCCTCCCACGTCACGCCGTCAGTGCAGTTACAACATGCGCTCTCAGGACATCATTACCTGCAGTGTTCCTTCAGTGCAGACTGAACTTGGATAAAAGGCCTTTTCCTAGTCTGCTCCTGCACCTGGAACACCTTGTAACAGGAACTGAAGTTGTCCACCTTAATTTCTTTAAGAGATTTTAAACATTTGGTAATGTCAATAGAAAAATCAAAGCAAACGTTCTTGTATTTAGTATTTTACCTTGTTTTATAAGGCACTGTGATTTTATTGTTTTATAACAATATTTTTATTTTAACTGCATTTTATTGATGTTTATTGTTGTTTGCACTTTAACTGTTGTCTGTCTAAAACAGGTCTTTCTTGAAAATGAGTCCTCGTGACTCAATGAGACAACTAATTGTCTGTGTAATGTCAGACATCAGGTGAGGTTGTACTGTAGAGTGCACCTGACTGTGTGCATCTTTCAACCCACCAACCTGCTGTCTTTTATTCATTTACTTCTTCGCAGAGACTGACGTCTCTACAAGGCAGATCACTTTCTTTTCTCCCCTTGAACCATGATTGCTAATCTATAAGCATTGCAACTCCTCTTATTGCTATTTGCTTCTTTTGGTTTTTTTATTTTGTTAGTTGGTTTGTTTTGTTGTCGTCATAATTTTTGATTTGCTCTACCTCACTTCAGAAAAACACATTCATTCAACCTTTATTTATATAGTTTAGTCTCTTTGAGTTATGAAGACACCTTTACAAGAGAGACCTGTTTTAAACAAAGAAAACAGATGAAGTACAGACAACAGTAGACAATCATAAAAAGTATATAAAATGAAAAGTAAATAAAAGAAATGATATAAAAACAACCCAATAACAGCTACATTAGAAAATGAAACAATAACAGCTACATTATAAAGCGATGTAGAAAACTAAAAACAGGAACGTGTCTGCGTTGCTTTTTACCATGAATTTAACAGATGTTTAAAATCCATTGGAGAGGTCAAGGTCGAGAGCTTCAGATCTTTTTGCAAGATATTCCAGGAAACAGGAGCGGAGTAGGAGAAGGTCCTTTTGTCTAGTTCAGTCCTCACTGAGGGAACACTGCAGGTAATGATGTCCTGAGAGCGCACGCTGTAGCTGCACTCACACAGAGACATGTAGGAGGAGATGTATGAAGGCAGCAGACCAAGAAGTGATTTAAAGATGAAAATGTACCAGTGAGAGTCTGTGTGAAGTTAATGATGTCCAGTTAACCAGTGAATACTGGGTGCAATGGTGGGTACGATAATCACAGCCAGTTATGAATCTTAGTGCACCATGATAGACAGCATCCAACATCTGCAGCATCCAACATCTGCAGGGTGCTTGTAGGAGCGTTTGTGTAGATAATGTCACCGTAATCAATTGAGGGAAGGAAAGTAGCAGTTATGGTACAAGGCTTTTCCTAGCGTTCAGAGTTAGACAGGATCTATTTCTAAAAACAAAACCCAGTTTTACTTTCAATTTCTTTACCAAGTTTTCGACCTGAGGCTTAAGAGAGTTGCAAATTGACCAAGATACCCAAGTATTTATGAGAATAAACAAACTCAATAGGAACATCATTCATAGATAAGATAGAAGGAAGGACCACTGGTACCGACTTCCTGTTTGAAAACAACATCCCTTTGGTTTTATTAGCATTTAGCACAAGTTTGAGATGGAATGAATCTGACTGGATGATGTCAAATACAGACTGTAAGAGCTGAAAAACCTTAGTGACTGTTTTAGCTTGACAATAAACGACTATGTCGTCGGCATAGAAATGTAAGGTGCATCTGGAATGATCCGACCTACATTACCTATGCAGATTGTAAAGAGGGTGGTTTCCTAAGCCTGAGCCTTGTGGTACACCATCATTGACAGTTAGATAGCTGGTATAAGTACCATTATGTTGAACAAATTGTCTCAGATCTGAAAGATAATTAGAGAACCAACCAATGGTGTGAACTGAGAAACCAATTTCTGAGAGTTTATGACACAAGATGTTCTGATCCACAGTGTCAGAAGCTTTAGACAGGTCTAAGAAAAGTGCAGCACAATAATCCTTAGCATCCAATGCTTCAACTATGTCCTTAAAAACCTTCAATGAAGCGGTCATTGTGCTGTGTTGAATCTGAAACCAGATTGATGAACATACAAGAGTTATATGAAAACCTGCAGCATAACTGGGAGTAGTGTGTTAAAGTTTGACTGCACATCACAAGCATTCCAGATTAATGTAGCAAACGTTTTCCATGAACACATAAAATCTGTTTAATTAAAAAAATTAAACAGGTCACAGAAAGATGGGCTAGTATTTTGGGATATTTCCACAATTGCTGACTAGGAAAGTATTTTTTCATTAAAAATTGACTAAAAAAAAGAAGAAACATGGAGTCATTCATCAGTTCCATAAATCTGCTTAAGTCTTGAGTTTCTCAAAAAAACACACACAAAAAAACATGTATATATATATATATATATAAAATTCATTTTAAAGCTACTAATCATAGTTGACTGGACAGTTTTCAGTTTCAGAAAGCAGTTTCCAGCAGGAAACATTTGACTCTTAAAAATGTAGATATGAATATGTTTTTTTTGGCTAAAATCTCTGTATTGTCAAATACTCTTTCCATGCCCATAGTTTGCAGTATTAATGAGATATGCCAAATACAACTTTCTCCTTTATGTCAGTAAGATGATTGAGTTTTACCGTGGAAACAGACAGAGGACAGACTGAAACATTAGACTGATGTAAGAGCAAAAACAAACTAGTTTAACGCTTCTGATCTTCACAACATGCCTCTGAGAGATTGGACTAACATGTTATGGAATAGAGATGCCATGCTGATGAAAATGAAACATCACAGCAGCCTAATTTTTCTTCTGATCCCATCAAACTCATCTCACCAGCAGTTCAGTCAACAAATATCTGCTTCAAGATTGTATTAAGAATATGAAGTAATGAATCAAAGAACACAGAAAGGGAACGGTAATTTCATACTAAACAAGTAGAAAGCTGATATCCCCACCGCTGACAGAGGTGGATAATGAATATTTGTACTTTTTCAGATTAGTATTTTTCTGGACTGGAATTGAACAAGGAATGTAAGCAAAGCTTTATGTTTTCGGTGCAAGATAGTCAAGTGAGGAGGATTTACACTTTTATAAGAAAAAATATGTGTGTATGTATTTATTTAATTGCTTGGCCTAAGCGGTGCAGAGTGACAGATCTTGGAAAGCAGAGGGAGCAACTTTATCCACCACCAGGCTCCATGGTGGAGCCAGTGGGTGGCCACTGGTGGCCTTGGCCACCATAATTAATCGGTCACCCCACTGGCCACCCATTTATTAGAGGACACTTTACTTTTCAGCAATATAAAAACCAGAAGGCATATTTTCCTCAAATGATAAAGGTGGACAACTTCCAATGGGGGCACAGCTAATCAAAAAGCCATGCTAACTGCTAATTTGCTAACCTAAACAATTTGCTCTGCTAATTCTAAAATACTAAACAGAGTTTAAAAATAGCAGCAGCTAACGATAGAGCGTTAGCTTTTATCATACACTGACACTGTAAGACTGTCTGTAACGTGACAACGTTGTGAGCACAAACCTAAACGCTGCGTAAATCACAAGTATCCATCATCATCAGTATACATCATCAGTATACATCATCAGTATACATCATCAGTATACATCACATCCATGTCCCGTTCAGAGGTGAGCTTTCCGAAATGAGTCTGGTCCATCAGAACCAAAGAGGTGGAGCAGAACTCTACTTTGCTGAAGCAGAATGATGCATTCAATATGTGTCGGATATCTCCCACGTGTCATTCACTATAATGAATTTGCTCACTTTGGTGATCCTCTTTGTAGTTAACTACTTTTATAAACTAACTACAAAGTTACTGTGCACCATCATCAATATTCTCTCAGTAACAAATCAGTTTGTATTAAAGTAAAGATGTGTGAAATGTGTGAGAAAAGTCCGGGTGAGTTCCAGAGAAAACGCCGGACCTCCGAGAAATGCTCCCTGCTTGAGAGGCTCCCTGGGCGTGCAAACAGCACTCAGACTGACCGCAGAGTCTGGTTCTGGTCCGGTTCTGGTCAGGTTCTGGTCCGGTTCTGGTCCGGTTCTGGTCAGGTTCTGATAGGCAGGCTCTCTGCCGTCACTGAGCACCAAAGTCACTATGAATAAGGACTGAACTTTTTAGTCAGGTTCGGATCAGATCAAAACTTTCCTTCCATTTTGGCAGAAAGCAGCAGGTTGGAAGAAGCACTGTTGAATTCTGGGAAGTGCACTGTTGCCTTGTGGGTAATGAAGTTCTTTAGGACTGGCGATACAGTGTAGAATTATTGAATGAAAACTAAAAGATGTCTGTGCCTGTCCAAATTATTATTTTTTGTTATTAACTTTTCCACAACCATGAGTACAGAGACGTTACTGTACAGTCTACAAGCATGTGTAAAAAAATTGTCCAATAAGTTGGAGTCCACAAACTGCGATAGAGCAAGTCCCCGAAAGCCGAACCGCAAAGAAGCGAGGGATTACGATACATATGGCAGCAGCCATCTTGAATTTTGATGTGGCAACCCAATTTTTGATAGGGACCTTTCTTACGCCTAGATGCAGCCGTACTTCACTGCAGAAGTAGATTTCTGCTGAAACAAGCTTTTCCTTTGCGTGGAAAAATGTGCTGCCATGTTGAGTGTGTGTGTGTGTGTGCATAAGCACATGTGAAAGTGTAAAATTTATAAAATGATACTAATCTCAGTGCCCATTCAGAATTTATGATTCTGTGAAGCTTCATCCTGCTACATAAAAATAAGAAATGATTATTGTGTCTTTTACCACCGGTGATTGAATCATATCCACTGAACAAAGCCATTCTTAATCATTCGTATTTTATTTTGTCACTGCAAACTCTATAATGCTTTATTTTTTATAATGGTGTGGCTGTGGCTGAGCAGTTAGAGCAGTTGTCCTCCAATGCAAGAGTTGTGGGTTTGATTTCACCAGCAGTCACATGCTGAAGTGTCCCTGGGCAAGACACTGAACCCCTCATAGCCTCCGATGTGCGTCCCATCAGTGTGTGACTGGGATCAAATATAATAGAGAGCTGTATGAACGGGTAAATGAGGGCACGGATTGTTGTAAAGAGCTTTGAGTGTCTTGATCAGACAGAAAGGAGCTGTGCAAGCGCAGTCCATTTACTGTTTATGACACATCATCTCAAACAAACACAAACATCAGTGGACAACAGTCAGGACAAACATTCTGATTTAAAGAGTTCAAATTTGTGTTTACATTTCCAGGTTAGATTCTAATTTAAAGTAGGGTTGAATGTTATGTAATTATGTCACTGAATGATAACCTGAAAAAAGGTATTGTTTCTGTGCGCATCACGTGCACAGTGCACCTCCTGTCAAGGTGTTTGACTAAAATATGTTTCCTGCCTTCAGCTTCAGCTGGAAGAACATTTTCTAATTCATCTCATTGCCTCCTCCATTTTTAAGATGTGTGTGTGTGTGCATGTGTGCATGTGTGCATGTGTGCATGTGTGTGTGTGCGTGCTTAAGAAAATTAAAGAATAAGATAAGAGAAAGTGTTAGTGAAAATGTGTTTTTATCCCCAGAAAGCCTGCAGGCTCCATGGCTGGTTAAATATTTCTCACACATATAAGAGTATACGTGCACACGCAAACACACACACACACACACACACACACACACACACACACACACACAC
>NC_056510.1:42583506-42584851 GCF_014905685.2 Nematolebias whitei | reverse complement strand
ACACACACACACACACACACACACACACACACACACACACACACACGCACACACACACAGACACACACACACACACACACAGCATGGCAGCGTATTTTTCCATGCAGAGGCTGTAATGTGTGCAGAGCTGTATGGTGATATTCAGCTGAAAGGGGGGATGGTTTAAATTTTAATGAGTTGTGCAGGAGGAGGCCGTTATTGGAAACACTCGGGTGCACAGAGCAAAATCTATATTCCTCCTTATTGGAAGAAGTCTCTGTGGACGTCCTCTGAGACAGCTGCCTGTGGACAACTCCATGCTGTGTGTGTGTGTGTGTGTGTGTGTGTGTGTGGGTGATGGAGCTGCCATGACATCTCATTGTTCCCATTCAGGAATACTTTGATTTGAGCAGAGCAGAATAATCAGCTCACAGAGAGCAGTCCATGATGACTTACTTCAGAATTCATTTGAGCCACATCGTAACGAGCTGATGTTTTCAGTGTGGACTTGCATATCTGGGCTGTAAGTGGACATAATTAGAGCTACTGCTGCATTCAGCAGAAAACACCAGCCCCTGTGAGGCAACAGAAATGTGTTTTCTCTCACCTGACAAGTCACAGTTTGATACAAAAAATAATAATAAAATAAAAAAATCAGGTAATGCAAGCCTTTGTACTACAACAAGTTAGACCCTGTAGATGTTTGTATCAATATAAATTATTGGTTTCCTAGTTTAAAATTTGTTCGGCTGCAAGATTGGGAGCCAAAGATACAGCCAGAGTTAGAAAAGCTAGATTTAGCCAGCAGAATCAAAATTCATGCAGCAGATGGTCTGACCCCTGCAGAGCCCTGAACTCCACATCATCCAGCACATCCCAATTCCCTTAATTGCATTCTCGTTTCCCCCACATGCATCCACTCCTCACATCTCGTTTTGTCCCACTGAGGACGTGAGGAGCAAGACAAGATGAAAGAGGAAACGGTTGTGTCAAACGTTTCAGCCTCACGTGAGTTAATACTCCTCAACACCAGACTCTCATTTAATTCAATTCAATTCAGTTCAGTTCAATTAATTCAATTCAGTTCAGTTCAGTTCAGTTAATTCAGTTCAGTTCAATTCAATTCAATTAAATTCAATTCAGTTCAGTTCAGTTCAGTTCAGCTCAATTCAATTCAGTTCAGTTCAGCTCAGTTAATTCAGTTCAGTTCAGTTAATTCAGTTCAATTCAGTTCAGTTCAGTTCAGTTAATTCAATTCAGTTCAATTCAGTTCAGTTCAGCTCACTTAATTCAGTTCAGTTCAATTCAATTCAATTCAGTTCAGTTCAGTTCAATTCAATTCAGTTCAGTTCAGTTAATTCAGTTC
>NC_056510.1:42581282-42583496 GCF_014905685.2 Nematolebias whitei | reverse complement strand
TTCAGTTCAGTTCAATTCAATTCAGTTCAGTTCAGTTAATTCAGTTCAATTCAATTCAATTCAGTTCAGTTCAATTCAATTCAGTTCAGTTCAGTTAATTCAGTTCAATTCAGTTCAGTTCAATTCAGTTCAATTCAGTTCAATTCAGTTCAATTCAATTCAATTCAAATTCAAAAATTCTTTATTAATCCCATAGATACATTAAATGTTGTAACTCATCATACTGGTTTCATTAAAGAGTTATTATGGTGTAGAGGCAGGGCAGCCGGCTTGGGACCCGAAAGCCCCAGGTTCGATCCCCAGTCACTGCATACCTTGTGGTGTCTCTGGGCAGCCCAAAATGGCCCTGGGTGCCTTCAGTAGCTGCCCACTGCACCACCTGGTGGTGGATGGGTTAAATGCAGAGAATAATTTTGTCATTGTATGGAAACATACAGTGCTGACAATATTATTATTATTTGGGGAGTGGTGGCGCAGAGGTTAGAGAAGGTGGGCCTGTGATCAGAAGATTGCTGGTAGATCCCCGGTACCGACAACATCAAAAATGTGGGTGGGGTTGGTGAAGCACCCACACTTGCCTCCATCCTCATTTGCCCCACTCTGGGCCCCTGAGCAAGGCCCTTAACCACCATCTGCTCCCTAAACAAGTCTCTCTTGAAAATGAGTTCTCGTGGCTCAATGCGACTTCCTGTATAAATAAAGGGTAAATGAAATTATTATTAGATGCTGATGCTGTGGGCAGGAAGGATCTCTTGTAGCGTCTGTCCTACAGCAGATCTGAAGAAGCCTCTGACTGAAGACATTCTGTTGTTGTATGACAGTCTGATGTTGTATGACACTCTGATGTTGTATGACAGTCTGATGAAGAGGATGCTGGGGGTTGTCTATAATGTTCTTCATTTGATGAAGAATCCTTCTTTGTACAATCATCTCCAAAGGTTCTAGAGGAGTCCCCAGAACTGAGCCAGCCTTCTTTATGAGCTTCTTGATCTTTTTTAAGTCACTTTCTCTGGTGCTGCTCCCCCAGCAGATGATGGCAGAAGAGACAGCGCTCTCTACAACAGTCTTATAGAAGATATGCAGCATCTTGCTGCAAACACTGAAGGACTTCAGCTTCCTCGTGAAGTACAGTCTGCTCTGTTTCTTCTTGTAGACGCTTCACTGTTGCATCTCCAGTCCAGTCTGTTGTCCAGGTGAACTCCAAGGTATTTATACTTCTCCACCACCTCCACTTCTTCTCCCATGATGGAAATAGAGTTGGACCTCATTCTATATTTGTCAGATTTTTCATGACACGCTCCTGTACCGTATATTTTTCTATAACTGTTTGAAACTTTGCATGTTTTTTTAAGTAAAGGTTCATCCTGCACTTACAGTTGGCAATGTAGCAGCTATGACTTTTGTAAGTATTCACCCCCTTCATATTCCTTCTAACATGGAATTTAAATAGATTTCAATTTGATTTTGAATAGATAAACAGAAAATGCTATAGATATGTAAAGTCCAAGCAAAGCTAAACAAAACAAGAAAACTTATGTGAATTATTAAAAGATTAAAACACTGAAAATCTTGTATTCCCATGTATTCACCCCCTTGCCTTTAAGTTGCAACACTTACCTTCAGAAACCACACTATTACTTCAGTAAGATGTTTGATAATTGAGCTCTGGTCAGGTGAGACTATAATTAAACCTTCTGGCCATCAAGGATACTGGTCTGGTTCAAACCTAACACTTTTCTTCATGCTGAGAACAGTTCAGCATGGCAGAGGTAGCACATGCTGTGGGGATGTTTTTTAATTAACAGTAAATGGGAAAATGGTCAGAGCTGAAGGAAGAAGGAGCAAACTTGGTTAGAGGTTCAGCTCTCAGCAGGACAATAACCCCAAACCCCCTGCTGAGGCAAGACTGGTTTAAGGAGAGCCAGTGAAATCTCCTGCAATGGTCCAGTAAAAGCTTGAATCGTAATTCAACTGAGACGCTCCAGTTTGGGTTAAAGACAGTTCGACACAAGAGACACCGCCCCAGTTTGATGGAGCTGGAGCAGTTTGGTCAAGATGAATGGACAAAAGCTCCAGTAGATGTACCGAGCTCAGGGTCATGAAGCTGGAGAGACCTGTAGATACAACTGTGGCAAAAAGTGTACAGATGCATGCTCAAAAATCCATCCATCCATCCATCCATCCATCCATCCATCCATCCATCCATCCATCCAT
>NC_056510.1:42579285-42581272 GCF_014905685.2 Nematolebias whitei | reverse complement strand
CATCCATCCATCCATCCATCCATCCATCCATCCATCCATCCATCCATTATCTTTTACCAGCTTCTTCCGTTTTGGGTCACAGGGGTCGCTGGTGCCCATGTCCAGCAATCACTGTGCGAAGGGCGGGGGACACCCTGGACAGGTCTACAGTCCATCACAGGGACACACAGAGACAAACGAGACAAACAACCATTCACTCTCTCACTCACCTAGGGACAATTTAGAGTTACCAATCAGCCTAACATGCATGTTTTTGGTCTGTGGGAGGAAACCGGAGCACCCGGAGAAAACCCACGCATGCACGGAGAGAACATGCAAACTCCACCCAGAAAGGCCCCTGGACCGGGGTTTGAACCAGGGACCTGCTCGCTGAGGGGCAGCAGCTCTACCAGTTGCACCACCGTGCTGCCCCATGCTCAATAATCCAGGTATAAAAATCTAACAAAGTTAAGTCAGGTCCTCTGGACGGATTCTTCTTGTTGAAACATTTCATCTTTTATCCAAAAGACTTCTTCAGTCTGAGGAGCTGCAGCAAACTCAGTCTTATAAATAGCACGTTCTCTTGGTGGATAAACCAGTTTGCTGCTGACAGCCAGAAAGTCAAAAAATGTTTTAACAAAGTATTGACTTTCAGTGTGGAGGGATGGTTGTATCCTTATAGTTATAGCTCTTTCTCCTCTGGCTCTCGCTCAAGATGGACACTTCTGCTCTCCCTCCCCCTTTCTCCTCTTCCTCCTGATTTTGCTTTCTGTGTGTCTGGAGCTCCTGGTACACATGGGCGGCTGTGGCTGAGTGGTTAGAGCTGTCGTCCTTCAATACAAGAGTTGGGGGTTCGAATCCACCAGTAGTCACATGCTGAAGTGTCCCTGGGGAAGACACTGAACCCCTCATAGTCTCTGATGTGTGTCCCATCAGTGTATGAATGTGATAAATCACTGATTAGTCTCTTTAGAATGATTTGTTCAATTAGCTTTGTAGAGATCTAGTATAGAGCTGTATGAATGGGTCAATGAGGCACAGATTGTTGTAAAGAGCTTTGAGTATCTTGAAATAAGATAGAAAGGAGCTGTACAAGTACAGTCCATTTACCATTTACATCTCCCGAATGAAAAATACTATAATGAATAAGGAGCTGTGCTATTATAGCAGAAGCAACGTGCACTCCGCCCATCTTTTGGACGACTGTACAAACATAACTTCACTGTTCCCTGGTACCATGATAATAAAGCTTATTCTGATTCTGATCCAGTATGGACATTAAAAATATTTAACATCTTTAGTGGTGATGTGGATACTTTTGCAACTCACAGTACATGGTTAGGTTTAGAAAAAATAAAAAAAACTAAACAAATGGTTTCCTTCTCAAACTTATTTGTGACAAGACTCTGGCTGTGTTTGCAATATTCACTTGTTCACTAATTGATTCACTACAGCCTGGTCACTATTAATTCATCTATATAGAGGACAGCATGGTGTTTGTTGCATTTCAAACACTGCTTGATAATATTTCACAAATGTGCGCCAAGTATTCACAATCAGTAGTCACATAAATGCCAACAAGCAATGCTGAAACACGCCTGAATCTGAGGTGATGGATAATTTCTATTGGGTTTGGCTGAGAAAATGTAATTAATATCATCAGTCTCTATAACGCTGACATAAAATGTATTTACATATCTGCTGCAGTTATGTTAGAGATGCACCAAAAGTTGTAACTGTAGAGTAAAATCTGCTTAGAGGGTCAACAACAACCATGAAGGGAGCCAGGTCTCAGTTATTTATGATAAATACTAAATGGAAGGTTTTCAGAAAAGAGGTGAAAATGTTTTCTATATAAAAACTACAAACAGAAAATTACCTCAAAGATGCAACACACTGTAAACACAGTCCATTCAGAAATAAACATGATGTTATCACAAAAAAGACAAGTAGGAACATACATATATATATATATATACATATATATATATCTACCGATATCGACTAC
>NC_056510.1:42564173-42578885 GCF_014905685.2 Nematolebias whitei | reverse complement strand
CGTATGATACTTGAAAGAGTCATTGAACAGCACGGCTCTGTTCAGCTGGTTTCTGTTCTATTTAAAGCAATTGTCCAGTTAACATGTCAGCAGTAAAAATAGTTATGCAGTGTGTTTGAAAAACCACTTACAGCCAGCCTCTCTTTCTATCCTTATTGTACTTCGGGAAAATATCAATCAGAGCCATTTTCACTGGTACTAACTTGAAAAAGACCCCTACGGTTCCTGTGAGTTCAGGCTGCTGTTTCTCTAAAGAATGATGTCGGTATTATACTCGACTACACTACTGCATATTTTTAAATACAGATTTCCTTCCGTGTTTGCACCTCTCATACAAAAATAGAGTTTTTAATTTGATAACCTCATCATTTCTGGACTCAACTTGACTCAAGATGGCCTCTGCAGTCAAATCCACCAGTGGCTATAACTCATTTACACACAGTATTGTTTGTCATGTTCTCATGAACCAGTTGATGGTCTTTAATGAAACTTTCAGAAATTAAATATTGGATGCATATTGCTTATTATTATTATAACTGTTTAAGTCACCCTTATTCAAAATGGCCACCCATAGCTAATTTGCCTGAACAAACATAAAAATGACTATACCTTAAGCCAAGGGTTCCCAACCCTGGTCCTTGAGGAACACCATCCTGCATGTTTAGTTGTTTCTCTGCTCCAACACACCTGATTTTAATTAATGGGTGATTACCAGGTTTCTGCAGAATTTGATGAAGTAATTGAATCACTGAATCAGGTGTTGTGGAGCAGGGAAACAACTAAAACATGCAGGATGGTGTTCCTCAAGGACCAGGGTTGGGAACCACTGTCTTAAGCTATTGAGCTGAGATTTGCTGGGATGTTAGCTGAGTCATCGCCAATTCATTCTTTGAGCCATGGGCGATTCTAGAATCTGACCTTTAGGGGTGCTTAGCCCCCAGTGTTGACAATATCCCTTAGCTTGAACAACGCAGTGGCCATTGGTGTCAGATGCATTTGTAATGTGTGTGTGTGTGTGTGTGTGTGTGTGGGGGGGGGGGGGACACTAGTGGGGGGTCTGGGTATCCTCCCCTAGAAATTTTTGAATAAAGTAGATGCTAGGCTAGACTTACTTGCTATAATATACATACTTTACATGTTTTTTCCTTGAAATAGGTCCGTCTTGTAAATGAGTCCCTGTGGCTCAATGAGATATAAATGATGATGTATAAATAAAGGTTGAATGAATGAATGAATGGATGTTATTTCCTGCATTCTGGTTTATTTTAACGGGTTTTTAACCATCTATGTTAACCTACATAAGTAAACACTTGATTCAATAACTATTTTAGAGAGCATGGCACAACAAGAAGTAGTGCTAAGCTAGCAGCGTGCAATACAGACGTGCTAGCTAAAATATTATGGACGTAGCACTGCTTTACTTTACACAACCCAATAAACACTTTCAAAATCAGTTTAGTGCTAACTGATCATAACAAAGAGTAAACTCATACAACCAGAAGTTACAACATCTATATACGTATAAAACAAACAAAACAAAGTACAACTAGCTTTAAGCATTAACCTTTAATTTACTCATTAAGCATGCAATGTAATTATGACAGAAAATGGAGGCTTTACATGCAGTTACCTTCGTACAGATGAACATGTGGTACTTCCTGTTTATCACTGTTGTATTCAGCTGCTCATGAAGTCAGCCGCAGGGCTTTATCCATCTTTTACATTTTTCCAGGCTCAGTTTAGGTTTTGGAAATAGAATAAACTGTATTCCGCCCTCTAAACGCTCATGGTAACGCTGTCTAAATTACAGTTCTTCACTGACAAGGTTTAACCATTTTTTTCTGATGATTTTTCATGAAATCCCTCCGACCGCAAAGCTTTCGTAATGCAAACCCCCGACAATGTTGTGGGTTAGGTGGGGTTCCTGCAGGTGTTCAGTTTGGGACAAATTGAGATCGCTGTGTGGTCAGTTGCTAACAAGCCTACTGGATTAATTGAGAAGGGGTTCTCTGCAGACCAAAAGTGGGTGTTTCTAAAGAATAAGTGTTTCTAAAGGGCAAACACTGACTGGCTAGCTGTATTTACTGGATCTTTAGGTAAGTTACATGAGCTCTTTTTTTAAAACTGAAGGTTTCTAAGAAACATTGTTATATCTGCTGTCAAACACACGAAGATCCTCTTTGTTCTTGGTTGTAGCTGCACCTGACACAGGTTGAGTGCGGTCTGGGTACAATGAAATATGAAGAGAAACCTGCTCCATGTGTCAAAAAGTCTGGTCTCAATTAAAGATCATGAGTCCTGTAACGAGATAACGGCCCAAAACAGAAGCTAAAAACAACATTTGCTCTTTAGAAGTTCTTCTATGAGATGTGATCTACAAAGTATGAAAGGAGCTGAAACATGGAGTAGGACTGACCCTTAAAATGTGAGACAGCTGAGGAAGTGAACCAGTAAACAGAATACCTGCTCCAGGTGCAGAAATCTGACAGAAACTGACACTCACTCATCTGCAGGGACTGCTTTAAAAGATGAACAAGAAAATGTGAAGTTAAAGGAAACATCCTTTGTCCCACAGCCAGTTTAAGTATCATTATTATTTTGGTTACTTTATTTTTTCGTTCTTTATGAATTGATTGTAACTATTTTCACATTATTCAACAAACAAAATGGATTTTGTTTTTTAATGTAATGGCTAGGTATTAACAAACAAACATTTAGCCCTCCACACTACCCAGTTATGTTGCTCTTATTTTGAAATGTAACCGGAAGTTCTGTGTTAAGAGGTGGAAAGAGAAGTTATGGAGACGCTGCTAATGTTGAACTGGCTAACACAATCTACCTGCTGTTTTACTCAGGTTATACTTGCTTAATAAGTCTTCTGATACCTTCGTCCAATCTGGTGTGGCTCTTGAGATACGCCTTCCTTTGGGAACGCCTATTCATCTGCAGACATACCCTTTTGGATTAATTGACAGGTGGCATCGAGGATCCAACTCATGTAAATAAAAAAATCATAGCCAACATTTTTCAGTCAGGTCATCTGGACAGTTTCTTTTCTTTGTGCTGAAATGTTTCACCTTCGATCCAGAAGGCTTCATCAGTCAAGGATCACACAACAAAACTGATTCTTCCTCCAACATCTTACTCCAAAGTGGAACAAACCACTTCTGCTTGTGATAAGATGGTCTCTTTGGTACGCCCCTCCTTCATTGCCGGCCCTCTTCCTTGTTGACAGTCTTGTCAAACAGGTTGAAAACAACAAAGTCCATGCTCAATAATCCAGGTATACAATCCAACATTTTTCAGTCAGGTCATCTGGACAGTTTCTTTTTTTGTGCTGAAACAAAAAATCTGAAGAAAAAAATCATAGATTTTATTGGCCCATTCAAGACTGCCATCATTTATTACTTTTTTTATTCTTCTAATGTATTCAATATTTTGCTGAATCTACGGTTTGCGAACTAAGCTTCCTTACAAAATTGTAACAATGATTTCTTTATTTTTCATGGGTGTGGAGTTAAAATGTAGGGGCGCTTGAGCACCCCCAAAAAGAGGCTAAACTCTCCGCTGGTTGGAGCACTAACGGATCTGTCCTTTAAACTTTGCTTTTTAACTGTTGGAGTTAACCCCACCTTTCTGTTAGCTAAAGATCCAATCAACGAGTGGATGGATGGATGTACATCTACTTTTGATCAGATTTTGGAGTCACCCAGTTTAAGATGGCCACCACAGCATGACTAACTTTTTCATTTAGTCTAAACTCTAAAAACAACATCCTGACCAGTTTTAAGCGTTTTTAGTTAAATAGCTCCAACCCCTCCTCCTCCTCCTCCTCCTTCTTCTTCGTCCCGGTGCCATTAACAGTGATTTATTCGAGGACCCACTGGAACACGGATGGTGCCAATAGGTGGGATGTGGGTACATAACCCGAGCAGCCGCCCTCCCTGCTCAGTCTGCAGCACACCGTGATTGATCAACGCAAGGCAGAGGGTCATAAAGAGGAAACACACACAACACACACAATTAGTGGGTGTGTTTAGTTTCAGGGGACAACAGCGATTGTAACGGCAGCTCGGTGTGATGAATAGAGAGGCTGGTCTGTGGAGACCTACACGTTTGTCTTCAGAACCTCCCTCCCAGCATTCATCCGTTTACCGTGAACTAATCAATTAATTCTGACGAGACAAACATGTCTGACTCTGTTTTGTCTCGTTCTTCTGCCGTGAATAGAAATGCATCACCATGTGTCATACTGGTGAATAAAACTCTCGTTCTGAAGCCTCATTTGTCTACTGTAGTTCAAATCCAGTAATTATGAAGCTGTTGAATCGTCACGTTGGCTGGATTTTAATTATGTTCTGCTTCTGGACACTTTCCAAATGAACCACGTGGCTAAGACGACAGCAGAGATAATGTTTAATGGTTTTTACAGTAAGGAAAAGTCAAGTGTGTTTTATTGGTTAGTTCATATCTTAATATTAGCCGATTATGTTGTGAAAATACTTCAGATGATCATAACTAGCAGCATGTCAATGCCCCCATTGCTGATGGATTTGAATAGTGAATGTTTGTCTTTTTGGAAACGAGTGTTTTTCTGGACTGGAGTGAAAACAGTAACTGCAAGTAAACTTGAATGTTTTTGGTGCAAGATATTCAAGTGGGTAGGAGTTGCACTGTGTGGAAGAAGAAGAGAGGTAGTTATTTTTTTCTTGTCAGAGATGTGGAGTGATGGATCCTGGCTTGGGGAGGGAGAAACTGGTGCAATGTCAGGGAGTGGCTAGTGGTGGCCTTGGCCACTATAGATTAACCTTTGGCCATCCCAATCATTTGAGGAAACTATACTTTTAAGCATTATAAAATCTAGAAAGCATAGTCTCTCCAAATGAGAGAGTGGTTGGTCTACATATATATTGTGGCAGTAATCTTGGATTTTGATGCAGCAGGACAATTTTCAATAATTACCCTTCTAATGCCAAGATACAGCCACACACCAAAGTGGAAGTCAGCATGTTGCCTAGTTTTCAAGTTATTCAGCTCTCAAAGTTAATTTATAGACATATATGGCAGCAGCCATCTTGAATTTTGACATGGCAACCCAATCTTCGAAAGGAACCTCACTCTTACGCTTAAATGTAATGGAAGTTGGTACCTCACTTAAATTTCAAGTTAGGCTCACAATGTGCACAGATGGACCAACGGTCAGATGGTACTGCCAATTCACCCTCTTTGCTACGCAATGGGGGACAATAATACAATAGATTAGTGTTTATTTCAGTTAATTTGACTTAAGCATAATTAAAATTATTTACGTAGCAATTCCCAATGTAAAAATACAAGATATTGAAACTTAAATCAAGCTTTTCAGATTGCTCAGAGTCATTGTGCTCTTAGTGGAGCTTATTGTTTATTTGTCATATGCAGGTCAACACAAGGTCAACACAAGGTCAACACAAGGTCAACACAAGGTCAACAATGCAATGAAACACTCAGGATGAGACGAACCATCTCGACTGGCAAATAAATAAATAAACAAAGAAATATCAAAGCATGCAACAAAAGTGCAAAACAAGGCACCAATAAGTGAAAAAGAAATACATCTACAAGATCCAAAAGAAATACAGTAAACAGTGCAAGTAGGATGAATCAGTATACAGTACTTTATTTTTCACCCTATAAGTTGTGGTTTTTTGCATAATTTGCATGCCCTGTGACTTATATGCCGAAGTGATGTATTTATGAAAATTTCCCGTATTTATAAACCAACTTTTGGCTGAGATATGACCGTTTTCATTTATTCTGACTGAAAATATTGAACACTACTATTTTCAGCCGCTAAATGGCAATCGAGCAATATGGCATGCCATTGTGTCATGTAATAGGTAAAAATGGCTGTTAATGACACAATCGGCCTGCCATACCCTGCCATCTTTGTCCAGCTCACATGGAGCAATCGTCAAATCATTCATTTCGCTGCGCCACTCCGGTGAAATGAAGCTAATTTGACCATTGAAGTGCATTTATTAAGTAAAAGTTCAACTGAGACACAACTTTATTATAAAGTCGAGCTAAAAATAATTGTTTTTAGGTGGTTATCTTGTTAAATTTTGAAGAAATGCACAGTGAGTCCTCCCATGCACGCGCTTACTTCTGCACATCGGCTTTTGAAATACAGTTGATTTGATCGTCAAAGTGCATTTGTTAAGCAAAATTAGACTGAGACAAACCTTTACTATAATTTCGAGCAAACAACTAAATTTTTCGGTTGTTATTTTATTAAATTTTGAAGAAATCCACAGCGACTCGTCCCACCAGTTAGCAGCATTTTACTGTTAGTAGTGTGGTTCTGTTGGCAGCATGGTTGTCCTATATGTGGTTCTGTTAGTAGCATGGTCCTGTTAGAAGTGGTCCTGTTAGGAGCATGGTGCTATTAGCAGTGTCGTTCTGTTAGCGGTATAGTCCTAATTAACAGAGTGGTTCTGTTAGCAGTGAGGTTATCATATGGACCTGTTAGCAACATGATACTGTTAGCAGTGTGTTTCTGTTGGAAGTGTGGTCCTGTTAGCAATCTGGTTGCATTCTAAACATTCTGTGTTCGTCTGTCTCTCCTTCCTGTCCTCTCACACCCAGCCGGTCAAAGCAGATGGCCACTTGTCCTGATCCTGGTTCTGCTGAAGGTTTCTTCCTTTTAAAAGGGAGTTTTTCCTTTCCACTGTTGCCATTGTGCTGGCACAGGATGGGAGACTGTGACAAACAGAATATTCCACGAGTCTGCTGACTTCCTTACAGAATTTTACTAATTGGCTTTTCTATGTATGTGAATGTTTCTGCAAAGTGCCCAGAGACAACTTTGTTGTGATTTAGCACTAATTGGTTCTGTTGGCAAAGTCTCATTAGCAGAGTGGTTCTGTTAGCAGCGAGGTTCTCTTAGCAACATGATCCTGTTAGCAGCATGGTACTGTTAGCAGTGTGGTTCTGTTAGCTGCATGATCCTGTTAGCAGCATGGTACTGTTAGCAGCGAGGTTCTCTTAGCAACATGATCCTGTTAGCAGCATGGTACTGTTAGCAGTGTGGTTCTGTTAGCTGCATGATCTTGTTAGCAGCGCAGTCCTGTTCGCAGCTTGATGATAATGATAATAACTATTGCAACAACAGACGATGATTGCACTCCACAACCGGGTCCGGCTTATCAAATGCCAAGTGATATAGTCTAGTAGACAACAGAGGGTATTTCAAAGCATTAGCATTATGACCCTTTGGCTTTCCATACAGTCACTTCTATGTCGTCACAGCTGCCATGAATAAAAGGGAACATACCCAAAAAAGTTCAATCTGGTCCTCTGGAATGGCAGGTCCAGAATGGAGGCGAGCAGCTGAGCACGTCCTCACTAGGAGGAAAGATAAAAAAAAACACGTTAAAGACAGAAACAATTACAAATACAAACTAATCATTTAAATACAAACTATTCATTTGTAACTATTCATTTTATGAAATTAGGTTAATTTGTCCTCCAGCAGTCTAAGCCTTTAGCAGCATAACTAAGAGATAGATCAGGAAGCCCAAGCCGACAATAACTATAGGATTTATCAAAAAGGAAAGACTTAAGCTTAATCTTAAAAGTAGACAAGGTGTCAATGTCACAGACAAAAATTGGAAGTTGGTTCCACAAGAAAGAAGCCTGATAACTGAAGGCTCTGCCTCCCAATCTGCTTTTGGAAACTCTAGGAACCACAAGTAAACCTGCAGTCTGACAGCAAAGTCAGAGTCAGAGTTTCTTTATTGTCATTTGCACCACATGTGGTACATGTAGTGGAACAAAACTGTGTACTCAGGGTCCCAGTTACATCAAACAATAGCAACAATATAAAGTTTAAAAAGAAACAGTAAATAAGGATCTGAGAGATAAACTAAGATATACGCTAAACGAACGTCAAACGGTATGCTAAAAGATCTAAGATATATGTCAGTCACAAATAGTGCAAAACAATACACCGAACAACAGCAGCACGATTCTCAAAGGTTCTGTTCAGCAATAATTTACATGCTTAATGTGAGCACAAAAATTAACTAAACCAACAAAAACTAGGATTTATTCAAAGCATGCAACAAAAATACAGAAACAAGGCGCCAAAAGTGAAAAAGAAATAAATCTATATACGGTGAGTGGGAGTCTGTGCCTGCTCTGCCCTGCACACCTAATTTACCTACCCCCCCAGGTGATTCATATTTTGGCACTATTTTGACAATGTAAAAATGTACACCTGGTGTAGCTTACCTGCTTCAAATTCATTTAGTTTTTTACGTTTTTAAAGACTCGTTTACGTTTTAGTCCCAAATCTTAATTATTGGGAGAAAAAGTGACAGTGACTTTGATTTGAGTTTAAACACTAAAACTCAGAGCTGATATGCTTCTAATTATTATTCAATTATGGAACGATCTCCCACTTCCCATCAGACGAGCCCCTTCTCTGTCCATTTTTAAAACTCTTATTTTTATTCCCTGGCTTACGGACGGAGTTTTGCTCTGCACTGTTTTATTGTTTTTATTGATCTTAATGTTTTAACTGTTTTGTGATTTTGTCTTTAAATGTTCTTGATTTTATACGTACAGCACTTTGTTGCATGTGGTTGTTTTAAAAGGCTTTATAAATAAAGCATTATTATATTATTATTTGTTGAAAAGCAGAGTTCATTTCAAGATGATGAGAAATAATGTACGCTGAACAAAAATCTAAACGCAACATTTTGTTTTAGCTCCCACTTGTCACTAGCTTAACTCAAAGGTCCAAGTCTTTTTCTACGAACACAAAAGACCCTTTTCTCTCACATATTGCTCACAGATTTGTATTAATCTGTGTTAGTGAGCATTTTCTTCTTATATTTTGTTCATTATAATAAAGTATAAACGTTATAATACTTGAAGCCAATAATTGTGAACAAGGTTCTTGTCAATCATCTTTGGAGCATGGTGCTTGGTGTCCAGTCCCACCCTATGACATCATTCTGGTCCAGTTTGGGAGCTGCTGGAAAGTTGGACCAGCTCCGTTCAGTCTTGGCTGGACACTGGTTCTGCCATATGGGCCGCTCTGGCACCGCCTCACTGTACTCTTCACTTGGCTGAACATTAAGTCACTCTTTATTCAGATGCTCCTTCACCCTGTGGTTCACCACTTCTACTGAATGCTCTCCATCGGGATCCTCGGTTTTCAGACCCATTTGCAGGCAGGCAAGGAGATAAGGAAGTTAAATAAAATAATTTATTAAACCACAAAACAAAAGGCTGGCGAGGCAGCAAAAACTTACACAAACAGGGTGCGAAGAGAAAAGGGACGGATCTTCGAGTGAAACAGGAACAGGCAGAACGGAGGAGGACCAGGACGTCTGAATGTGTACAGAGCAATGAGCGGACGTTCGAATAGTGACCAGGCAGCGGTAGAGTGAGTAATGAGTGCACCTGGGATGATTGCTGATTACCACCTGGTGTGAGTGACGTGTGGCTGGACAGACTGAATTCAATTCAATTCAGTTTATTTATCTAGCGCCAAATCACAACAAAGTTGTCTCAGGGACTTTACAGGAACATTCACATAAAAGCCAATTAGTAAAGTTCTCTATCTAAGGAACTTAGACTGAAGAGAGTGAAAATGACAGGGAGCACAGTCAAACACAAAGAGCAGAAAAATAAAATAAAGACACAGAAACAGTAAGACAGCAGACAGAAGGGACAGATTATGTCACTGTTACATCCTTAGAACGGTTTTTATTTTATATTTATACACATTTATTTTAGAATTTTAACTATATACTGTAAAGTATAGTATAATGCAATAGTGGCATGAAAATTAACAGAAATATAATTTAAATCAAATTATGTAATAAACACCGATGTAACATTTTCTTGTTGTGACAACCATAATCGAGAAACTAGTTATGGTGTTGGAAGCAGAGCCCTATATAGAGGCTCTCTCTATGGCGCTGGTTGGAAGTAAACGCCTGGGCAAAGAACTAAATCCAGGAAGAAAAAAGTCAACACACGTGAAAGCTGAAACAAACAAAGCAAGTGACCCCTTTAGGCTGGACCCAGTACAAGTTTTAGGTTATGTCCTTTAATGATGTCAATGTTAATGTCAATTTACTTCCATAGCACATAAAACAACAAAAGCTGACCAAAGTGCTTTACAGTTAAGTTTGAAAAAAGTTAGAAAAATAAAAAAAACCAGTAAAAAATACATCTTGTGCCACTCAAAAAAACATAAAGCTAACAATAAAATGCAACAATGGTAAAAGTCAGCTTTAACCAGTTCTCAGACTCTGCATGGATCAAATACCAAGGTAAACGTTGGTTACGTACTGTAACCCCAGATTCTATGAGTATAGACGTAGCCCTTTAAGGCTTTTGCTGGTGGGTTTCATGCCATTGTGCACAGCGCAGCCCTGAAAACTTTAGTCCACGCCCACCTGCTGTGTGGGCCTCATCCGCTCCGTATAAATTATGGTGAGACCAGGTAATTGGCTCCCAAATAGCTTTTTCTTCAGCCATTTAGGAACCAGTGAGGCCCAGAGCTTATAGGGCTACACCTATACTAATAGAATCTGGGGTTACAGTACATAACCAACGTTCTATTTCATACAGGCTTTGCCCTTTAAGGCTGTCGCTGGTGGGTTAAAGGCGAAGCAGGATGTAGTCTATGCCTCACTGTGTCCGTTCAGACACAATATGAAGCGCCCGCTTGCACCAAAAAACATTTCATCACTCGGCCTTCTATGTGCACCATGCACAGAAGCGTGTTGCGTAATTACCTGTTCCATGCACAGGAGCGCCCCGGAGACAAAAAGTTTTCGACGGGGAAAAAAAGGGGAAGGCTGAAAGAAGTCCTGCTGCCGAGAGTGGGAAAGAACAGAGGTTACAATTGTAACCGTGTAACAGTGAACAGAGCAAATCAACAGCTCTTCAATATGAACTGATTAATAATAAATGAACTGATTAGTAACAATAGAAAACAGCAGTCACAAAAGTTGTGACTGATAATAAATGACTCACACTGTAATCGCATGCAGTCGGATGTAAGTTTAAACAAAATTCCATGAAAACAGTAATATTCATTCTGTTAAAACACTAAGAAAAGAATGGGCCATGGAACAGGCCGAAACATCACACAGATAAAAGCGGATAAATGAACAAGGCGATGTCCAAGTGGCCGCTGTACAAATGTCCTCCACTGTCATACCATTATACAAAGCTGTCGAAGATGCAATTCCTCTGATGGAATGAGCTCTGAGGTTCTCTGGAGGCTCCAATCCTGACGCTCTATAAGCTTCAGAAATGGCCTCACACAGCCAGTGTAACAGATGCTGGGTGGATAACGGGCGACCTGCAGAGACATCTCTATAATGCACAAACAGACGCTGAGTTTGACGCAGTGTGGCCGTGCGTGTTATGTAACATGCCAGCACACGCACAGGACAAAGGAGATGAAAAGAGGTTTCTTCTTCTGATTTGTGAGGAGGAGGATAAAACCCCTCCGATGTTATCATTCTCGATTTAAATGAACTTATGATGTTTTTGGGCATAAAAGCTGGATTAGGTCTCAGCGCAGCTGAGCTGCCATCAGCCTGAATCCTGAGGCATGATGGGGCAGCAGAGAGTGCAGATAAATCGCTCACTCTCTTTGCAGATGTCAAAGCCATCAGCAGGGCTGTTTTAAGTGACAGGAATTTAAGTGAAACCTGATCTAAAGGCTCGAAAGGAACTTTGATCAGGGCTCGCAAAACCATCATTAGGTCCCACTGTGGAGCTAGTGGGCGTGACACCGGTCTGTGAATCCATACACCTTTTGGAAAACGCTTTATTAGCGGATGATTAAAAACTGTTCTGTCACCGAAGCCTTCATGACAGGAGGAAATAGCTGCAGCATATATTTTAATTGTGCGGAATGCTAGATTTCTGTCCATTAGCTGCTGCAGAAAGGACAGCACGCCACCTAGTTGACATGAGATGGCCTCTACACCTTTCTCCTTGCACCAGCGCTGAAAAGCTGTCCACTTTGATGTGTACAGCGCTGTGGAGGAAGCAGCATGTGAGTCTTGGATTGTGCGCACCACTTCCTGAGAGTGGCCCATCTTCTCTAAATGGATCCACTCAGCGGCTGAAGGCGTCTCATGTGGAGTAAGCCCAGCGGAACCACAGCGTGAGCTGATGACATAGTTCCCAAAAATTTCATGATAGAGACGGACGTTACTACTCTGCTGGGTTTTAAGCGGCGGAGCTGGTCCTTTAGAGCTTCGGCTCTTGTCTGTAATAAACGGGCCCTCATAGTGACTGAGTTTAGCTCCACTCCCAGATAAACGATCATCTGGGCCGGGAGAACCAAACTCTTCTCCCAGTTTATGGTGAAACCTAGGTTCAGCAGATGTGACGTCAGCGCTTTGGTTTGCACAGCTGCTTCCTGCCTGGATCAGGTTAGTAACAGCAGATCGTCCAGGTAAAACAAAATTCTCATCCCTACACTGTGTAGCAGCTGCAGAGCTGTCTCCAAGCATTTTGAAAATGTGCATGGTGCGAGGGAATAGCCAAACGGGAGCCTGTTGTACTGGTACTGGGTCCCTTGGAAGAAGAAACGCAGGAACTTTCTGTGTTTTGGAATGGTTGGTATGTGAAAATAGGTGTCTTTTAAATCTATGGAGGTAAACCAGTCGTTCTGGTAAATGTTGTCCAACAGCTGTCTGGTTGTCAGCATGTGGAACTGTCTCTCCATGATCGAGTTGTTGAATATGGATAAGTCCAAAATGGGTCTCATCCCTCCGGTCCTCTTCGGAACCAGGAAGTAACGTGAGTAAAACCCTGTTTTCCTCTCTGTTGGGAACCATAGAAATTTAATTTTTTAATCAGTAATTCTTGAGCTTCTGAGTGGAGAGACAAGATCTCTTCTGGAGATAACAGAACCATCTCTATAATCCCTCTGAATGGTGGGGGTTGATCTGCGAACTGCAGCGTGTAACCTTTGCTGATAAGATGATTCATCCATCTGTCCAGGGAACACACTCGCTGCCACTCTGCGAAACGCTCTGGGAGCGGGCACGTGTTTTTATGTTGTGTCAGGTCCTTTACGGACGTTAACAAAGCTAAGGCCTCTACCATCGTTATATGCTCTGGAGATGCTCACTGAGCGACCCATGGAGAGGCCTCGCCGAAAGAGCTCTGGGAACACCTCTGTGCTGCACTCAGGCTCACATAAGAGTTGATGTGAGCTGACGCGCACTGAGGAGAGGCGTGAGCGCCTTTAGAAATGCAACGCTGTTTGGGTGGAGATTACAGTTGCTGTGGGGAAACGCGTTTGTTCCCGTTGTGGTCAGAAAAATCAGAAGACAACCTGGGCTGAGAGCGAGGTTTTTTCTGGGCTCAGTCTGCTGAAAAAAAAAAAAAAATTTTTGCTGCTGTGTCAAGCAAGCATTTTGTGTGGTTTCTCAAGCTGCGGTGACTTTTAAAAACCTGTTTTGAGGTTACTGGCTCGATTTGTGTGGAGGATGTGTGAAGATATGCTGCTGTGAGATATTTCGATCTGACAGTCAGGCTGGAATCAGACACTTTATTTTCTGAATGATGTTTTCATTTTATTTTAAAACTCAAGTCATCATTATACACACACACATCGTCTGCAAAGAGTTATTTCTTGTTTCTTCTCCACCGTGAGCCCTGCGACTAGTTGTTCCAGGGCGGCGCCTGTTGGCGGTCTCTGGGGAAACGCTGAGTTGCTGGCTGCCGCGATGAGAAGGACTGTTCTCTGGTGGGAGGGGCCGGCGGCAGAGCGGGGCGGTAGGTCACTGCTGCAGCTGTGGAATGTCTCTGCTGCTGCCTATGGCCACGGCGATCTCTCCAGCGGGCGGGGGGACGGGAGGAGGGGTGCGGCTTCATCAGGTGGTGCACAGTCTCCGACACCTCCTACGACTTTTTCGACTTTTCAAGCATGGCCTTGAAATTGGCCCCAAACAGCGCGTTCGTCATGATGGGGCCCTCCAGCAGGTCTTTCTGCAGTTTCTCTGGCAAGGAGGGGGAGTGTCGGAGCCAGGTGGACCTCTGGATCATTGTCATCCAGGCGGCGATGCGAGACAGGAAGACCACAGAGGAGGCACAGAGGTTGAGGATGACGTCAGACGCTTTGCAGAGCGAGCTCCTCATCTCCTCAGGCAGGTCTGAGTCCTCCAGCCTTTTGAAGATGCTGTAGGCCAGCAGGGTGACATTGTTGTTCGCTGCGGCCGCCTGGAAAGCACACTGGTGGGCTCGATTGGAAAGCAACGTCACCGTCTGGTCATGTCTCCCTGAAGGGACAGGACGCTGGTCCAACCTGGACACTTTTGCTCCGTGTGCTTCCGCCATGCTTGGCTCCGGGGGAGTACCGAGGGAAAATTCCGCTCAATAAACCCCTCCACTCTGGTGATGGGAGTGAAGGTGGAAATGGGCGCCTTTAGCTTCCCAGGTCTGGCTGCAGCCTCGTTCCAGTAGGACGTCACTGCTGGGAAACGAGGCCAGATGGGGTCAGGGCGGCGAGCCGGGGTGGAGCCAAACCTTCCCGCTAGATCATCCGATCTGAGCGGGGGAGGAGAGGGATGGAAAGTTCCTTCGTGTCAGCTGCCTCCTGGATTATGCCTAGCATCTCCGAGAGGAGAGCACCGACAGGGAGCGGTGTGTTTGCCGATGCGGAAAGGCCTGGGGGGG
>NC_056510.1:42557760-42559173 GCF_014905685.2 Nematolebias whitei | reverse complement strand
ACCCTGAAGCCCTGCGATAAGTGAAAAACCGCGAAGTAGGAATAGTAATACAAGTAAGTACAAGTAGTAAGTAATAGTTTATTTTAGTATTTATATGCATATATAATTTTAAGGCATTTTAAACCCTTTCCACACTCTTGCAATATTCTAAACAATGTTTCTAAACTCTAAATGTTCTAAAAGACACAGAATGTCATGATTTTTGCTCTCTGCCCTGGCTGCTCTTGGTCACGCCCACTTGTCCACGGCAGAGTGTCGATTTGCTGATCAGCTGCAAGAGGGAGGTCTGGAGCTCTGGGCTGCACAGAGGAGCTGGATGTGCTAAATCATTTAAAATAATTTATTTTAAATAAAAATGCCATGCCGATTGTGCGGCTTATCCATCAATCAGCCAATTGTGTGTCATGCCCAATCTTATTTTGCAAAATTGCGATCGAGCGAGTCCATGATAAACGAACCACAAAGTAGTGAGGGATTCACTACAGTCTGCTGCTTCCTCAGATAGAGAATCTTTACTATGTGGCTTTGTATATATGAATGCTTCTGTTCAGTGCACGGACTTCTGTTGTGACTTGGAGCTATAAAAATAAACTGAATTGAATTGGTTATAAAATAAAACATGGCAGCACATAGAGAATGTTTACTGGCATTAGTTTCCTCAGTATATATTTATTTGAGCTGGTTTACTTTACCCACCACCAGACAGTTATTATCATTTCCAAAGGTCCTGTCTTGAGTCCTTCCTAGCCTTTCTGGTTTTTAATCTCAACTATATGAAATATTTGAGTTGATCTTTATGTCGACTGTTTCTAACCCTCCTCCACCTCATCTCAAAACATGCAACTACTGTTCTTCTATTACTTCCTCTGTATTAAATGCATTTTTTAAGTTTTATTCTCTAATTATTTATGTGCTGGTGAAGATTCTCAGTCATCCAGGACATGATAAATTCAAAAAACGTTCAGTGCCAATATGTTTTTGGTATTGAACATTTTTTGAACTAATTATTTATGGTTTTGATACTTTGATTTATTTACCATGTTGTTATGATTTACTTGCGGTTTTAATACAACCACAGAATTATCATTTTAATCTTGTTGCATTGTTTATGGTCTGTCTATAGGCGATCAGACACACTTTACAAGCCTGTTACAGTTTAGACTGACACATTTAAAATGCCACCGGTGCTGATTCTGACGGCCTGGCTTCCATTGGTGTAAAGAAGATGCAGTTTATAGGACTGTTCTGTGGGCTGGACAGCCTGTTTCTTGTTTCACTCAATATTTTTACTGCTTTTGTTTCTCTGTTGCTTACCCTTTATTTAGAAAGGTCATTGCTGTCCAGCTGGTGCTCAGTGTGAGTGTGAGTGTGTGTGTGTGTGTGTGTGTGTGTGTGTGTGTGTGTGTGTGTGTG
>NC_056510.1:42546892-42557750 GCF_014905685.2 Nematolebias whitei | reverse complement strand
TGTGTGTGTGTGTGTGTGTGTGTGTGTGTGTGTGTGTGTGTGTGTGCATGTGCCTCAGGATGCAATAAATCGTACTGTGGTTTCACTGGCGACTCACCTCCTCCATCAGCGTTGAATCCAGCACATTAACATTCAGAGTCAGAGCTTCAGGGAATGGGAGGGTTGAGATGATGTCATGGCTAACAGCTGAAGAGATCTCAGAATTCACATTTACTTCATTAGGACTCCATGACGGCCTCGTCTTCAGAGGGTGAAATCTAATGAAAACTGTTTGTCTCCACAGAAACCATCAGAGCTGAGCTGCTGCTGCACGACAGTGAGTCTGACTTTTATCTCCACACTCTCCTGGTTGTAGTTGTTCGTTAGACGACTCTGTGCAACTGATTCAGCACAACAGTTCCTTGTCCCCCCCCCCCCCCCCCCCCCCCCCCCCCCCCAACCCCCAGACAAATAAAACACTTTATGTCTGATTTGAATGTGGTGTACAGTAGATAGAACATCTGGATTTGCCTTAATGATCCTCTCTTCTGGTAACTGGTGATACAGCTGTGGCTAAACTTTGGCCTGCCAGGCAGCAGGTGAGGTGCATTCCTTATAAAATGCTGCTTTCATAAAGGAACATAAACAACAACAACAACAACCTATGGTTTACTAAAATGTTTAATTTGAGATTGTTCTGACGCTTTCAGGTTGTCCACATGGGAATGGTTCTTGTCTTCTAGTTGATTTGACATTTCACACCCAGCATGGAAGCTCCACACCTTGTTTCCATTTTTGGAGCATTCTGTGGCCTGGCATGGTCATTTTAGCGTTTTGGGTCATTTGTGGTGATGTCATGTGAACAGACATTTCTATAAACGTTGCCTAATTTATAAAAAATAGTATTAGAAAATACAAATAAAAAATAATTTAGTAAAAAGTGCAGCTCCTGAGGTTAAAGCCTCAGAGTGGAGATATACATTGTTGAACTGAGTCAAATGGAGTGGCTTATGGTCCTGAACAGGGCTTGATTTGAGCCGGATCCTGCCGGAACAGGATCTGGGAATGCTCTTATTTTGACAGGGTGTGTTGTGGTAACTGTCTGCTTGGCTCTGGTAACTCTCAGGCTTACTAATAATAAAGTTATGACCAAATATGACTGCCTTGAAGGAATAAAACCTATATTGGACATGGAAACTGAGAATAATTACAAAAGCACTCATTTTAAACACAACAGACACACGATCGTACGAGCTGCCTCTTCAATTAGCATTTCTGTTTACTACTCACAGAGGGCTGAGTGATACTAGCAATCACAGCATTGTAAGAGGGGGACAGTTGAACCCAGAGGCCTCCACCCCTGTTTAATGATGGACAATTTCTTTTCACAAAGATGGCCTCCTTTACTCCTCTCTCAAACCATCGTTCCTCTCTGTCCAGGATGTGAACATCTTCATCCCTGAAAGAGTGACCGCTGGCCTGGAGATGAGTGTAGACCATATATTAAGATAGATTTCCATTCTTTTGGTGGTGGGTGGGGGGTACTAAACTTGTCACTAAGCAGACTCCTTTAGACGTGTACTGCTTTTCACAGCAACTGCAAATAAATTGCAAAGAAATAATTTTCTGTTTGCTTCTCTAATTACTAACAGCTAAGCTACTTGTGTCACCAACAGTTAATTTTATTTATTTATTTCCAGCTGTTTTGCTGTGATTTGTTGCTTTACCACATTTGTAAAGTTCATCACTTATCTACTAGAAAGACACCAAAACTTTAAGAGGAAGGTGGAAACAGGTAATGCTTGAAGAAACAGCTCATCACTCCCTAATGGACTGGAGGGGAAACTTAAAGAGTCAAATAACTCGTACTGTATATTGCATGTGTGCATCAACAGAGTGGTTAAAGTGTAAGTTCCTGTTGGTAAGTTCACAGAGTGTTACTGTAGTAACAACTTGATTCTAGTACTTTAGTATTAACTCCTCAATGGCTGTACTGCCCAGTGTTTAATTCAGAGAATCGTGATCTGTGTGTTGTACTGAACACAAATAGAAAGGACTCGGGGAACTCAGGAATAAAAATAAAGACAATATTTATTTAAATAAGCAAAAGGCTGACATGGCAGCAAAAGCTCAGATGGTCACAGGAGAAAGGACACATGGAGGAAGACAGATCACAACGGCTCAGGGAAGCACAATCCACGGGTGACAAGGGACTACGAAGACGCAGAACTTATAGGGACACAAGCGAGACATAATGATGAACACCTGGACAGTAAGGGACAGGTGCAGCAGGAGCTGGCAACATGCACTGAACAGATGAGAAGGAAACACAAACGAAACAGATCATCTCAGTGAAGGAGACATTTTCTGACGAACAAACTGAATGTTGTCATTATTAGTGATGCTGGGTTGGATAAGTGTCATACTTTTCCACAAGGGAAATACTTGGAAATTAAAGTTTGTACCTTTTCCCCTTTACTTCTTTGTACTGCTTCATGAATTTCACTTGTACGATAAATTATTTTTAATACAAAGACGTAAAAGATAAAATCTAAAAGCAGAAAGTGATTTCAATAAAGCAATTTTTTTTCTAAAACTTTAATTTAGGGTTAATTAATAATAATAATAATAATAATAATAATAATAATAATAATAATTTATGGCCTTTTAAACACGACTTTTGTTGTTTGTTTTTTCTGGTTTTGGTCTTTTTCAGGCCTTGTTTAATGCTCCAAGCCTTTTTCTTATTATTATTATTGTTATTATTATTATTATTATTTCCACACGGATAATAAGGCAGATTGTTTTATCTGGCCCAACTTTGTGATTACATTTTTCATTAGATAATTAGACTAGGCTTTGCCATGATTCCTCTTCCACTTTGCTGAGTGTAGTTACTGGTAATCAGGATTGGTTTTAGTTTTGTTGGAACAGATTGAAGAGATTAAGATCATTGAACTCTGGTAATTTGAACACACAGAGTCACACAGAAGTTTTTTGTTCATCTGAGCACCGACACTGTGAAATCCATCTGGAGTTTCAGGCATTTATGAGACTTATAGTGTGATTAGAAGCATGTGTTTTATCAGGAAGCTTCATAAGTTTGTTTGTCAAATGTGATTCTTTTCGTCTGATTCATCCTCTCCAGACGTAAGGCTCCCATTAAAAATGACTTTCCACAAGTTTAATAATATTTAAAAGAAGACTGCTCTTTATGTGGAAATACCACGCTGATATTTGAAAGGTCAAAACAAAGAAATGTTCTTTACATCTAAAAACTGTATTTAAAGGGTGCCTGCAAGGTTAAAATGACAATAGTTGGCATTTGCTGTGGGACTGCAACAGAAGACGATACGTGAGTGATCTCTGGTAAAACTCTGCTTGTTTCAAAGTTTTAATCCAGGACCTGCGAGTAAAAGCAAGAATAAATGCATTTGACTTGCTTTCCTTGATTTGACCTCGTTCTGGTTCTGCTCTTGTTTATTGTGACTGTTGTTCCCTGAAGGTTGGACGTTTTGTTATATTTTTATTTTATTTCCGTCTTCACTACAGCAACTGGAGACTGACATTTTCCAGAAGTGTATGTGAGGTTTCCAGGCTTCACCAGCCGGTCATTTCTCCAAGAAAACTCCTGGTTTTGTAGCTGGGTTGAGTCAGCTAAAAGAAAAATAAGATCATCTCCAACCTATACAGAAATATGTCTTTTTGACTGTTTGTTGACGTGTTTGATGGAATAGAAACAACAAGAGAGACTAGAAGACATAGCTTGTTCATTTGTTGTTTTCTTCAGGTTCATATTAGAGAAACATTGAGCAGAAAATCTCCCATCCATGTGATACCATTAACCACGTGTCTCAAACGGATAACAATTAATTCAATTCAATTTAATTCAAGTCAGTTTATTTATATAGCACCAAGTCCCATCAGAAGTCGTCTCAAGGTATTGAACAGGTGCTGGTTATAAAATTAGAATATCATGAAAAAGTTGATTTATTTCAGTAATTCCATTCAAAAAGTGAAACTTGTAGATTATATTCATTCATTACACACAGACTGATATATTTCAAATATTTATTTATTTTAATGTTGATGATTATAACTGACAACTAATGAAAACCCACGCATGCACCAAGAAAACAAACTCCCCCAGAAAGGCCCCGACCAGGATTTGAACCAGGGTAACCTGCTCGTGGAGGCGGCAGCTCTACCATGAACCTGCTTCTTTTTTACTGGTTTCTCTCTGTTGCACATCAAGAGTGTGGAATGACTGGTCTCAACATGTGAGGCAGGCCCTTTCTCTCAAAAACACTTTTATTCCCTGGCTTTTGACACAGAGTGATTTGTTCTCAACGGGTCTGTATTCCACGTTAGCCATTTAGTTATCTTCTTCCATTCGTATCTATGTTTTTATTTTACTCTTTTTTATTTTGCTGTGTGCTTCGCTTGTTTGTTTCTGCTGCACAGCACTTTCGCTGGCCTTGTTGCTGTTTTTAGTGATCTATAAATAAAGTGGTATGGTATGTTATGGTATTTTTAGAGGTTTCTAATTTGAGCAATATTGGTGGAAGAAGGTGGTTCTAGTAACGTTTTTAATGTGGGGGATAAAAAACATGTCGATCAAAAACTACACCAAGATTTTTAACATTAGAGCTGGAGGACAGATTAATGCATCTAAGGAGGGAGAAAGACTGAACAATTCATTCCTAAGGTGCTCAGGTCCCAAAACCAAAACCTGTCTTCTTCAAAAGCAGAAAGATTAGTGTCATCCAGGTTTTTATGTTTTTATTATATCTAGGCTCTACAATAGGACCTACAAAATTCATAAGCTTCCCAGCTGGACTCATCACTGTACAGCTCTTTCTTCTTCAAGTGCTCTAACTTTTCAAAATTATGTTCTACACAGCAGTATTAAATATTATTTCCAGGTTTTTCATGGTGTCAATAATGTAGCTCTTTCTACTTTGATGCCTAAAAGCAATTATGGAAATGGTCACTCGACTAGAGCTGCTACAAGCGGACACGTGCCGCTACCAGCCTTTAAAAACTGTTTTGGCCAGAGATCATTTTTCAATGTTTATACTAAAACATGGAATGACGTTCCACAACATGTCAACATTGGCACATTTTAAGAAGACTCATGCATTGGACACTTTCTTTTTCAATCACCGTCAGGTATCTGCTGTGTAAATGCTGCGATTCTTTTATTTTGTAATGCGGTATGTCTGTGTGTCTATTAATGTGATGTGATGCTGGATATCTGTGTGTTTTTTATGTTCTGCAGAACAGGAACCCGCTGTTAAACAGCTGAGCCTGTGGAGTTTTATCAAACTTTGTTGTTCAATAAAATTTAGCAGACTGAGAACTTTGTTAAAAACACGTAGCAAGGTTTATTTCTCTTCTACTGTACAGAAGGAGAGAACACATGGAAGGGAAACGCAGCTCAGTGAGTTCTGTGTGTTCTCTAAAAAACATGAGCAATGCAGCTTCATTTATACATCTTCACATGTAAAATATCTTGCTTTGACACAACAGCCATTACCTCATTTGCAATCTTATCAGAGAAAAAAAACGGACTCTTGTTTGTGTCAGTCACAAGTCACCAGTCATGGACCCGTTTGTGGTCCGTGACTGGTTCTGGAGCTGGGTTTGAGAAACGGACGTTACAAAGCTTCACACACTGATGCTGAAGGGATTCAGCTGATAAGCTTTAACAGAGTGTGATATAAAGTAAATGACTAATAAGTGTGATGATAAACTTGATGAACAAAATAAACTGCTATCAATGTTTCCATTTCCACAAAGTACTGATCCTTTCTGAGACTCAGAGCTAAAACTGCAGGCAAACACTTTATCATTTTAAAGTAAACTGTAAATTGTGTAAACATATCAAACTATTTTATATTAACAACCAAGAAAATATCAACAAGCCCAATTTCTTTTAATAATTTAATGTTTAAATTTTTTAAATAAAAAATAAATATGTCTTTAAGACATATTTGTAGTCTAAGTAACTGATTGGATTCATCGGGTTTCATGGACAAATATAATTGTGTGTCATCAGCACAACAAAGAAAATTTATTCCATGCTGTTTGATAACTTTACCTAATGGAAGCATATATAAAGTAAAGCATATTGGTCCAAGTACTGAGACCTGAGGAACTCCATGACTAACTTTGGTGTATGAAGAAGATTTATTATTTACATTTACAAACTGGAATCTATCAGATATGATTTAAACCATTTTAGAGCCGTTCCTGTAATCCCAATATCATATTCAAGTCTCTGTAGTAGAATATTGTGATCAACTGTATCAAATGCAGCACTGAGGTCTAACAGGACCAGTAGAGACACAAGTCCATTGTCTGAGGCCATGAGAATATCATTAGTGGCTTTGACCAGTGCTGTTTCAATGATGTCGTGGTTTTTTTTGCATGCGTCAGATTTTCAAGGCCAACTGTCAATCAGTCCCATAGGCATGTCAGCAACTGACCAATTGGTGACCTCAGTTTGTCCCGAAGATAAACGCCCCTTACCTGCAGAGCTGCAGCTCATGGTCAGAGGAATTGTGTGAAAAATCATCAGAAAAAAAGTTTAAATGTTGTAATTGGGGAAAATGTCATCCAGACACGTGTTACCCTGAGCGTTTAGTTTATTCCATTTCCAAAACTAAACGGAGCTTGGAAAAATGTAAAAAGCCAACGCCCAACCCCGTGAGCAGCTGATGACATTACAGGCTGTAGCTACCAACTGTTCATCTGTACAAAGGTAAGTTTAAGTAAATCCTCCATTTTGTGTCGTATGTACATTGCAAGTTTAATGGTTAAAATTAAAGGTTAATACTTAAAGCTATTTGTGCTTTGTGTGTTTTATATGTAGATATATGTTCATAGATAGCAGCTCTCTGCTCCACACAGAGGGCTGTGGTAGCTCAGTGGTCTGTAGTTGTGTCAGGAGGGGCATGTGGCATAAAAAAAAATCCAAGTCTTCGTGCGACTCAGTTCACTGTGGTGACCCCTGAAGAAGGGAGCAGCCGAAAGAAGACGAAGGGAAAAAAAGTTCTTATAGAAACAATTCCTGAATGTTGTTCATAGTGTGTTAATGCTACGTTTGTCTCTTGACCGTACAGCTGGGGAAGGTTACAGTAGACCTAGCCCACCACTGGAGTTTTCAAGTTCAAGTATCTTTATTGTGATTCTCATCACATGTGGTGCATGAGGTGGAACAAAATTATGTACTCAAGGTCCCAGTTACACCCAAAAATAGAAAACATATAAAATAAAAAGAAGCAATGTTAAGGATCTAAGATATACACTAAGATTTATGCTAAACAAACGCTAAAAAATACGCTAAAAGATCTAAGATATATGCCAAACACTGATTATGTAAAATAATACAGTATATTAAACAGCAGCCCGAACATGAGTTTGCAGTGAGTAGATGGGTATAAATTCAATTCAGTTTATTTATTTTTTTATCTGTTGCTGCTGTTACACTTGAATTTCCCATCCATGGGACAATAAAGGCTGTTTCTATTCTATTCTATTCTATTCTATTCTATTCTATTCTATTCTATTCTATTCTATTCTATTCTATTCTATTCTATTCTATTCTATTCTATTCTATACTATTTATATAGCGCCATGTCACAACAGAAGTCGTCTCAAGGCACTGAACAGAAACATTCATATATAAAAATTATAATTTAACATTACTTATCTGAGGAGCAGACTGCTTTGAGTTTAACTCCATCACAGAACTCTCATCTTGAGCAAACATGAAGGCGACAGTGGAAAGGAAAAACTCCCTCATGAGGAAGAAACCTCCGACAGAACCAGGCTCAGGACAAGCGTCCATCTGCTTCAACCGGCTGGGTTTGAGAAGAACAGGAAGGAAGAAAAGATACACAATGGCAGGTCAAGAATCACGTTGAAAAAGTATCAAATGAAAACGTTGGTTACGTACTGTAACCCCAGATTCTATGAGTATAGGCGTAGCCCTTTAAGGCTATTGCTAGTGGGTTTATCCCTTCGTGCGCAGCGCAGCACTGAAAACTTTAGTCCACACCCACCTTCTGTGTGGGCCTCACCCCCTGATTCGTATAAATTATGGTGAGACCGGGTAATCGGCTCCCAAATAGCTTTTTCTTCAGCCATTTAGGAACCAGTGAGGCCCAGAGCTTAAAGGGCTGTGCCTATACTCATAGAATCTGGGGTTACAGTACGTAACCCACGTTCTATTTCGTATAGACTTCGCCCTTGAAGGCTATCGCTAGTGGGTTAAAGGTGAAGCAGGATGTAGTCTATGCCTCACTGGGTCCATTCAGACACAACATGAAGCACCTGCTTGCACAAAAAAACATTTCATTACTCAACCTTCTGTGTGCGTAATTACGCGCTGCGTAATTGCGTGCTCCATACGCAGGAGCGCACCGGAGAAAAGATCTGTGGTGAGGAAAAAGGCTGAGATAGCAGACCTGCTGCTGTGAATAGGAACAACAGAGATTACAAATTGTAACAGTGTAACGATGAACAGAGCAGGCCAACAGCTCCTCAGGATGAATCGGTTAATAACAATAAAATCATCAGTCATGAACTTGACTGATAATAAATATCTCACACTGCAAGTACATGCAGGCAGGTGTGAGCTCAAAAGTGAAGCTCCATGAAACAAATAATAATCATTCTGTCAGAACCCTGAGAACAGAATGGGTCATGGAGAAGTGGAAACATCACGTAGATAAAACGAATAATTGAACATGGCGATGACCAGGCAGCCGCCATACAAATATCCTCCACTGTCATCCCTCCATGCAGAACCATGGAGGATGAAAACCCTCTGGTGGAGGATCCAGTCCAGATGAACTGTAAACTTCAGAAATAGCCTCATACAACCAGTGTGAGAGGTGCTGGGTGGATAGAGGGCGTCCTAAAGAGCTGTCCTTGTAATGCATGAACAGACGCTGAGAACGGCGCAGTGCGGCCGTGTGTGCCACGAAACACTAAAACGCGCGCACGGGACAGAGGAGGTGAGATGTTTCTTCCTCCTCAGAATTATGAGGAAGAGGATAAAACCCATCCAAGGTTATCACTCTCGATCTGAATAAGCTTGTGAGGCTTTTCAGAGCAGGGTTAAAATGTAGTACAGCTGAACTGCTGTCAGCTTGAATTCTGAGACATGATGAAGCAACAGAGAGAGCAAACAATCACTCACTCTCTTTGCCGATGTCAGAGCTAACAGCAGGGCTGTTTTCAATGACTGAAATTTAAGTGAAACCTGATCTAAAGGCTCAAAAGCAGCTTTGATCAGAGCGTGCAGGACCATCATTAGGTCTCACTGTGGAGCTAGTGGACGTGACACAGATCAGTGTCTCCATACACCTTTCAGAAAACGCTTCATCAGCGGGTGGTTAAGAACTGTTCTGTCACTGAAAAACCTCATGACAGGAAGAAAAGGCTGCAGCATAAGTTTTAATTGTGCTAAATGCTAAATTTCTGTCCATCAGTTTATGTAGAAATGACAACACGCCACCTAGTGGACATGAGATGTCCTCCACGCCTTTCTTTACGCACCAGCGCTGAAAAACTGTCCACTTGATTTGTGCAGCGTTGTGGTGGAAGCAGCTCGTGCGCCCTGAAACGTATGCACCACATTCTGTGGGAGGCCCATCTTTTCTAAACGGATCTGTTCAGCGGCCAGACCAAAAGGTGCTGACCTATTTCTGGGTAACTCCTGATTGCTCTTCCTGCCTGGAGGAGAGCCCCCCACCCCCACAGCAGTTTCCATGGCCGACCCGATATCAATCGCTGTAAATTCGGGAACCACGGAGCGCTTATGTAAACTGATTTGGGGAGCCACCCCCCGCAGTCGTCCCGCCTGCTATATGCGTTCTGGCATCGATCAGTTTATAAATTAAGCCCTGGTCTAGTGGTTCTACACTTAATGCTCCTCAACCTCCTTCCTGAGAGGAGCGGGGCAAAAAGTGTATGATGCAGGTGGCCCTCTTCCTGCATCTGGAGGTGCAGATGTCTGTGATGGTGGAGAGGCTGACTCCAACAATCTCCTGTGCAGCCTTCACCACTTTAATTAGGTATTTTAAACTACTAATAAACACAATGGATGATGACCATATTGCTTTATGCCAGGCCATTAGTACGAATGAATTATTATTATCGTTTCATATTGGCTAGTGATATTTTTTCTCCTAAAAGTTAGGTTACAATGTGTTTTTAAACTGTGGCTAGGATGCGTGAGAGAAGCGGAGCGTGTTCTATTCACACAAGGAGAGCTGTTGGTCAGGCCACTTCTTGTTGTTAATTTACTCTAAAATAGTTATTGAATCAAGTGTTTACCTATGTAGGTAAAACAAAAGTTATGTATGTAACTATGGTTCTATGAATCCCGGATGACCGCCAGAGGGCAGTGCTGAAAGCACTGAATGTTCCCTTGGCGCTTGTGCTGTTCCAGTAGTAATACCAACGGAGTCACAGGTGTGACACGGATAACCAATAAGAGGCTATATAGCTATATATAACTCTGGTGGAGGTCTGGGTCCTGGGCTGGGTCCAATCTGTCAAGACAGAAGAGTTAGTGACTTTGACTAAGTTTTGTACGTGCAGGTGAATGTTGGTGTCTGCACTAACCTTCTGTCTTGATGTTGCAGGAGAGTCTGTAGTCGCACTGCAGTCAGTGATGTCCCTCCAGTAGAGCAGGTTGCTGTAGTGGAGCCGATTAAAGGACTTGAGGTCCAGAACAAGGAAATCCAGAATCGTGGTCTGTGAGTCGTTGCAGGTGTAGTATGACATATGCAGGATATATTCATACTGTTTAAGACGGGTTCTTCATTTTTCTGACTGTGTAAATGTCGTGCGTTGAGTTTAA
>NC_056510.1:42530094-42546882 GCF_014905685.2 Nematolebias whitei | reverse complement strand
GGGTTCTTCATTTTTCTGACTGTGTAAATGTCGTGCGTTGAGTTTAACAGAAATGTAACGAGAGACGTTATTTATCTTTGACCCATCAAATGAATGCGGTCATTTATTTGCAGAATCAAAGTTTAACATCAAACATTTACATTAATTTGGCAAAATATGAAAACAATAACAATGTCAAGTTCACAGAAAGTGGACAATATGACGATTGTCCTCACTTCTCAGCAGAACAGTAGACATCAATCACACGGCGGTGATTGAGAACTTTGCTTCAGATATTTCTAAAATATCTGTAATGATTTTAGGAGAAAGGAGAGTTTAAGATGGAAAATGGAGATTTATCTTACAGAGAGATGTGTGAGGGAATTAATCTGTTTGACCAGAAACGTGCACGCTCTTTGGGGAATCAGCTTGGCCACGGTACACTTGGTCGAAAATAGAACCTTCTACCTGGTTGATGATAAAATCAGCGTCGGCGTAGGGTTCCTTTCTGACTCTTTCAGCGTCTCCATGAGGACAGCCAAACCCTTAGAGAGTCGTGCGAGGTTATCCAAACAGAAGTTATACTCCCAAAATCCTCTCTGCATCCTGGAATTTCAGAATTCTGAACTCCTTCAGAACTCTCTTCAGAGAGTTAAACTCTGGAACTCTTCTCCAAGAACTGCATCAGAGAGTTTTTCATCTCTCTTCTCCAGGAGAACTGCAACTCTTTTTCTCTCTTTAACTCTTTAACTCTGTTACTCTCTGGCGAGAACCGGGAAGTTGCCACATTTAAATGAGTTGACTTCCAAGTCATTTTAGAGCTTTCTGATTGGTGGATAGACCAGATCAGAGGTGTGGTTTGTGATGTAAGGTGTTATCAAAGTCAAGGGCAGAGAATGAGATTGTTTAAAAACAGACAGAAAGATTATTGGAGAAAACCAGACTTCGTGGAGTCAAACTCTCCTGTATCTTCTGTAAAGATTAAACATGACATTTCTTCTCAGTAAACATTTTAGTTGACCGAAGTTCGACCTTTAACATCCTTACAAATTTGCTCATTGAAGACAGAAAAATCAAGAAATGCATATTACCCTGATTTCTTCTTTGAATGAGGAATAAAAATCATTACTTACTGTTTATGTAAAATAAAAATGAGCAGTTCTCTTCAACCTGTAAACATTGAGTGAACTAACACAATTTGATTATCAAACATTTGTAAAATAGTAATGATCATAGAGAATTGTCTTTTCTACTTGATTAATTCAAGAAAGAAAGTCTCCAGATGGCTCAAACTGTATTTCTGGATGCAGATCAATGAAATAACAGTCTCTGTCCATCTGGTCAGTTTTGACATGAGATCAGGTTCACTACACAGGGGTCAAAAACCATAGAAGAAGAGAAGCGAGAACAGGGCCGAGTTGGATCGAGATCCAAAAGACGTGGTCGAAAGGGAAAGGCACAGAGTCAGAAACCATGGACAGATAGGCAGTCAAAATCCAAGAGGGTTCAGGCAAGACGAGGAGTCAAAAACAGGTGAGGAGTCGTGGCAAGAAACAAGATCAGGTATGCTGGATTTCTACTGCTTGTGAAAGGTTCGAGATTCTGGCACTGACTGAGTGAATGTAGGGAGCTTAAGTAGGGTACAGAACAGTTGTAGAGGATGAGCTTGATTGCTGGGTGAGAGTGAGTGACAGAAACAGGCAGAGCTTGGCAGGAAAAAACACAAGCATGCAGGCTGTGAGGGGCAAAAACATGACAATATCAGTCCCCCCAACTGAGACAGCAAGTCCCTCCTGGTCAGAAGACACCATGGGACACCCTGACATAGACTCCGTAGCAATGGGAAACACGGTCATGCTGGCCAATATGGAGCCACCAGCAGAATCATGTGGCCCTCCTTGAGGACTCTCTGAAGGGTTGGCCAAATTAGAGAATGGGACAGAAAGGCATATAGGAGGACCCTTGGCCCAGGATGAGCCAATGCGTCCTGGCCCAGTGCACCTGACCATAGGGGACACTTAGTTGAAAGTACCATAGGGGACACTTAGTTGACTCCTTTGTTGCAAACAGGTCTACCTCCGCCTGACCAAAACGGTCCCAGATCATCAGCACTATGTCGCTGTGGAGGGACCACGCTCCTGGAGCAGACCCCTGGCGGGAGAGAAAATCTGTGGCCTGGTTGTGTCATTCTGGTAAGTATGCCACCCGTAGGGTGAACAGGCGAGGAGAGGCCCATTCCAGGAGCTCTCTGGACTCCCTCAGAAGTTACACTGACCTGGTGTCCCCCTGGTGGTTGGTGTAGTAGACAACAGAGGTCTTGTCTAATCAAATGAGAACATGCCTCCCTTCCAGGTTGGGCAGGAAGTACCTGAGTGCCAAATGAACTGCACGTAGCTCCAGCGTATTTATATGCTTGGAACGGTCCTTTTGACCCCAGCGGCCCTGAATCGCTCTGTGTTGCCACACAGCAACCCAACCCATCGAGCTGGCATCTATCGTGACCACTTCCCTGCAATACACCACCACCCCCATGGGGACACCCCTGGACAAATAGTCTTAGTCCCTCCAAGGAGTCAGGGCATGAAGACATGACCACGTCACTATGAGCTTGCAATACCTGTGCAGCCTGGCATCCAGGCAAAAGCTGTTGAGCCACCTCTGCAAGGGGCAAAGTGACAACAGGCCTAAGGGTACCACCCGAGTAACTGGCGTCAGTTTGTCTAGTAGCCACAGGAAGGTGACGTAGGGGAGCTGCCTGCCCAGCCTGAACCGACTGACCAGCTGGAGTATGCCGTCTACCCTTGAGAGAGAGAATGGGAGTACCCGGAACTGCCAGTGGTGACCCCGATAGGCAAACCTGAGAAAGTGACGATGTTCTACAGCAATAAGCACATAAAAATAAGCATCTTTCAGGTCTATAGACGTGAACCATTCTCTCCTCATGACAGCTTGAAGGACCTTTGCCATTGTGAGCATGTGGAAGAGCAGCACCCTTTGGTACTGGTTGAGTCCCCTCTGATCTAGAATGGGACGAAACCTGCCCATCCTCTTTTGCACAAGGAAGTAAGTAGAATATAGCCTCTGGGTTGCTGCAAAGGGTCCACTGCCTCGATTGCACCCATGGCCAGGAGGGCAGAAAGCTCCTGGTCTAGTGCTCGAGCCTTTACCGAGTCAGCAATCACAGTCATCTTGACCGGGCGTGAGAAGTGAGGCCGCCATAGGAACTGTAGTCGGTAACCATGGGTCAGAGTGGAAACTACCCATGGGTCTATGGTGTGAGCAGCCCAGTAAGTGAGCTGCTTGTGGGAGAAATATCCGACAGTCGGCCTGGTGGCATCACTGACTCCCTCCGTGGCTCCTAGGGGCCGTGGGGGGTCGGCGGCCAGAGTCCCCGGTCTGAAACTGCCCAGCTGGTTGTTTAACAGACTCATGAAAGCTTCTGCCAGGTCTCTGCTGAACTGCACGAGAGTAAAGACCACCCGGCCAACTGTGACCTCGATGCAGCAGCCGAATACCGGGGCCAGAAAAAGGGCACCTTGGATACCGTGGAGGGGGCAACACCCTTCTAAGGCTTGCAAGCTGCTACCTTGTCTGTCGTGCCTGGATGGTCCATTCCAGCTCTTCCAAAGCAGCCAAACCCAACAACTCCCCTGGCACCACCAGGACATTACAGAGGGTTCTACGACATGGCTCAGTCAATGTCAATGCGAGGGAAAACATGAGGTGCACCATAGCATTGCTGAGGCGGCCAGCACGCACTCTGGCGTAATAAGCTAAGACTACGTCCAAGATATAGGATGAAAGGATAGTCTGAGAAGTGTGAGAGGGGGTGTGTACGCTTGCCGTCACCAATTAACAAGGCAAAGAAACTCAGACAGGCTAACGCTGCTAGCTCGGCTGATAAAAAGAGGACAATTAGGAGAGGGGGCTCAAATGCTTGCCTTCACCAATTAAAACAAGGCCAGAACTCAGAGAGGCCAGCATCGCTATCTCAGTCCAACCGTTTATGAGGTTAGTGAAAATGATTGGGAAAGGGGACACTTGCCTTCACCAATAAAAAACAAGGTCAGAACGTATTGCCTTCATCAATGAAAACAAGGCCAGGAACTCAGCTGGATACATAATTAACAAACTTCGGAGCACAGTCCAAACCGACCATGCGGTTGGAAGACTCTAACAAACGGGAGTGGAGCAAACGCAACTGCTAACCAGTTGCAAAATATAAATAAAAAGACTACTCACCAGTGTTGTATCACACACACAATAGTCAGAAGCTGCAAGTTGGGAGGGGGGGGGGGGATCACTGTAGACCCCAACGAATAGCAGAAATACCTTGAATAGGGCTAAACCATCGCAGCCCCTAGGAGGGCGAACATGCTACTCCAGTCAACGGGCAGTCAGGTCTCCGACGACGGTGAAAAGTTCCAAGGTCCAAAGAGCTGATGCCCTGACTTGAACTGCGTGCGAGAAGAAAAAAGGGGCAGAGCTGCGGATGACGTCAGGCTATATAGCCTCTGAATGGCCATCTGTGTCACACCTGTGACTGTTGGTATTACTACTTGAACGGGGCATGTGCAAAGGGAACATTCAGTGCTTTCAGCACCGCCCTCTGGCGGTCAGTAGGGATGAAATAGAACTAGATGTTAAACAACTGTTAAAATACACCAGAATGCAGGAAATGGCATCTACTTTATTCTAAATTTTCTGGGAGAGGACCCCAGACCCCCCATCAGTGGCCCCCCCCCCCCCCCACCACACACACACACACACACTCATACACATTATAAATGCTTCTGACGCCTATGGCCATCGTGTTGTTCAAGCCAAAAGCAATTCTCAGAACTGGGGCTAAGCACCCCTAAAAAGCGCATATTCTAGTATTGCCTCTGATGATTGTACTTACATGATTTTAATAATAACTGGTCATGATCTAAGTGGGCCAGTCTGAGGCATGAAACTCCAGAGCTGAAAATGAGTCCCACTCTGGCCCTGGCACAGATTGTGTTGTAAAGAGCTTTGAGTATATTGATAAGATAGAACGGAGCTATGTAATTACAGTCCATTTACCATTTATGTAACAGAGGAAGGGAGAAAACGGTACCTGCGTTGTGTGCCCCTTTGATTGCTTCAAGTAACCAATATAATATATATTCAGAGAAGCGTCATTCATATTTGTTGCACAGTTTGTCTTCTTTTCCTCCACCTTTCATTCCTCTTATCCACTCATGCATTCCTATTTTTTGTAATCACATGTTCTTCTTTATCATCAGACTGCATACGTTTATGGCCATTACCTACATGCAGCCTCTTTGCTCTTTAACCACTGACATTTCACCTCCTTTACCTCCTTTTCCTCTCTCTTCTGCTCCCTCATTTGTTCTTTTTCCCATAATTCCCTTTCTCACCTTACCACCACCCCTCCTCCATCATTGCCTCCTTTTTTTGCTTCCTCTGAGACAGAAGAGGACGAGGAGCAGCAGCAGGGTTAGAATTTACATCTTGATATATCACTTTCCTGCAGCAGCGCAGGCGGTGATGGATGGCTTGTTGCCAGCACCGCGGTGCTGCCTTGAGTTACCGTGGTGATTACCGGCAGAGACGGCTACTCACTGGCCACTTCATCACGGTGACTGGTGGGGAGCAAGGCAGGAGAAGAAGGAGAAAAAGGAGAGCAAGGCTTAAAAACAGAAGTGAGAAAAACACAAATGGAGGTGACTGCCAGAAAAAAGTATCTGCTGAGGGAAATTATAGGAAATGACATCATCAGAGAGAAAAACTGGATCGCATGAGAATAAAAGTCTGAAAACATCAAACAACTGGGGCAGTGATTATAATGTGATATGATATCAACTATGTGTGTTACTATTAATATTTATTTAATGAGAACAAAGACTGTGGTCCCAAGGTGACTGTTAATTTTGACAGACTCCTCCTCAGCACCTAATGTGTTGGTCAAAGCTGTGAGTCATTCAGGATAAATCAGGTTTTAACAAATTTATTTACAAAAATTCACTACAGCAGAATTCTGTTGCAAACATCAGAACAAAAAAATGGGTTGCTACAAATGAAGTAGAGCAATAGCCATATATTTAACTTGGTCTAAATACTGTACATGTTTGTAAAGTAACTTCACTTCACACCATTATGTTCAGTGTAAAAAATAGTGGAATTTCACAATAAAAGCCCAAATTGTACATTTTTCAAAGTCCTCCATCTTCCAAAGCATATTTACATTATTGCATCTGAATATGTGACAACATTTTACACCATGCCTTGATCCTGACAACCTCCACATTCAGCTTCTCAGTTAGTGTCAGAAACACTTTACTCAACACGTCACTGTGTATTTAAAGGACGATGGTAAACATGTGCTTAAGAGATTAATCCTTTTCATTCTTCAAATTATTATTATTATTATTTTTGTGCTCCAGTTTCCTCCCACAGACCAAAAACATGCATGTTAGACTGATTGGTAACTCTAAATTGTTCCTAGGTGTGAGAGAGAGAGTGAATGGTTGTTTGTCTCTGTGTCCCAGTGATGGACTGGAGACCTGTCCAGAGTGTCCCCCACCTCTTGCACAGTGACGGCTGGACATGGGCACCAGTGACCCCCGTGACCCAGAAAGGAAGAAGCGGGAAAAGATGATGGATGCATGGATTGTGTTCTGGTTTTTGTTAAAAATTATAAACACAGTTACATATTTACATATTTAGTTTTCATAGTTAAGGATTGCCACTGAAGTCTTCTCCACACAGAACACTGAACCATCAAGATCCTCAGTTTTGAATCATAACTGCATTTATAGAGATGAATAAAAGTTCAGCTTTCTGACTTGGTGGTTAAAAAAAGAGCACAACTTCTGTATCAGTACCTCACATGATTAACCAATGTAACCGTACATCAAGTATACATTAGTAATCTATACAGTCGGATGAGAAGTGTACATCCACATACCAAGAGCTAAATGTTATATTGTGTTTGGGCTTTAAAGTTTCAATGATTTTTCTCTCAAGCTCTCAAGCGAGGCACACCCATTCCTTCCCACTCTGTTTACCCTCCTGCTTTATTTGTGCTCTCTGTCTGTGTATCGGAGCAGCTCCCATTTTTTACACATCTCCCGAAATGGAAACTACTGTTTTGGATCTGACCAACTGGATTTTCGCCATAGATTACAAATTCTTTCAACAAAGCGATAGGGTCCTGGAGAACCCTCATCTGCTCGGACGAGGTGTGCAGCTGGATATATCTCTGGAGGGGAATGTGTGTATCTCCGCTATCGACCGAGGATGCTGAAATTGCCAATAATTGTATTTATGATAACAGTTTTCCTGTGTTTGGAATAGTCTGGATCCTACCTTATCAACATGCCACCTGCGGCTTTGGGACATGTCAGCATGAAAACACCATCTTGAAGAGGCTCTTAAGCACTGACCAGTGGAATGCACCCTAATCTGGACATTTGGACCTTGAAAGTTATCAGTACAGACTCAAGGCTGACAGGAAATAGTCTGCCTGAATAAATCAACAATTGTGGTTATCTGAATCTCTCCCCAGACGACCTCGAAGCAGGCCGACATCAGTTTCTCCTGGGAAATGTGTAAACTAAGGAAAAGCTTTGTCTATCGTGGAGTATTATTAGAACTGTGCTGGCTGACCACCATCTTGTCAGGACAATATGATATCTGTTAGTGCTTCATGGATCGCCTCGTTTGTAAATGCATATGTACGTGTTCATAAATGTGTTTTTGGCTGGCAGAGTTTTTTGATGTCTTATATCTTGCCCTATAAGGACAAGGTGTGAAGAGATCTTTTTTGTAATGCCTCTACCCTCTCCTCATGGCTTTGTCCCTTGTTCTATCTAAAAATATTATTCTGAATAGGAATAAAAGGGCCGCACTTTATAGCAGCAGCTTCGTGCACTCTGTCCATCTTTCGGACGACTGTATGTACACGTTCTCGTTGTATCTCAGTGCAATGATAATAAAGATTATTCTGATTCTGATTTTAAAAACATCAGTTGGATGTACAAGTTTGAATTTACTGTGGATTTTCTCGTATCCACATAAGATCAATACTATACATACATAGTGGTGTAACGGTGCATGTGGATGTATTGAACCGTTTCGGTACAGCATGTTCGGCCCACGTGCATACTGTTTCGGTTATTTTTTCACTCATTAAATTTTATTAACGAGAGATTATGCGCCGTGGAACTAAAGTTCCTAAGCGTGTTTCAGCACGGCGCAATTATCTTGCAGCACGCGTAGCATTAGCAGCCTAGCAGCCCTCTCGTTGCGGTCTCCTTTTTGGGAACATTATATCTTTCTTGTTAAAAGACAAGTGCAAATCCAAACCTGTGTGTCGACGTGGTGTGACAGGCCGCTTGTTGCACTGAGCTGCCTGCACTATTTGTTTTCTCTTCCTCGGCCCTACTGTCCTTTCACCTTAAGACATGCCCTGAGCACACCTGTCTCTCATCGACTCGCTTGATTGTCAGCTGTTCAAACTGATTGCTGTCCTGTTGATAAAGATGACAGTTCTCCCTGGACTGAGACAGCAGCAGCCACATCCACCCTTCCGTCCTACAGAAGCCATTAAAATAAATCCGAGGCTGTTTAAACCCTCGTGTTCTTATTAAATAAATATACTGCCGTTTCGACGTGTCAACATAAAAGTCCCGGAAGCTGGTGACGTCATCGAGTCAAAAGTTTGCTCATGCTAACAGAAAACTGACTCCTGGTTCTGCCTCTGAGATTTTCATCATGATCTCTCTTGCTGTGAGGCAAAATATGTGCGGGAGCCATTACCTGCCTGAACACTGGGGAAGAATCAAGGACACCTTTTGTGGGGAAGGGACTTATCTTTGTTTATGGACATTGAAGAAACAGAGGTGGAACATGTTTTTATGTTCATGTGGATACTGAAAAAATACAAAACTGAAAGTGTTATTGTGTGGGTGGTCTTGTGTGAAAAAATATGTTGTCATTCTCTGCACCAAAGGGTCTACACCTTGTAGTGTATGGTGCTTGTGTGATGGGTTATTAAAAAACAAACCAAAAGGAAGTAACTCAATAAAATCCTACTTGTCAGGAGGGATACCTGACTGGCACCCCTAAAAATAAAACTCCCAAACCAGTAAAACCATCACAGATGTTTCACAGAGATTGGATCTGCCGCATGTAACACAGTAGTGGAGATTTTTGAATAAATTAAAGCAATGGGCCGAGAGGTTCGACTGTAGGAGCACAGTGGGGTGTTCAAATGAGACACAAAGGCATGTATATAAACTTAAAGAATGAACTGACTTTAGTAAACTAAATCATAAAATTGATACAAAGCAGTACACAACCATTATGAATCATTATGAAAAATAAACTACAAAAAATTAAATACATAAAGTACTAATAAGACTTGCTAGTGCTAGTTCTCAGTTTAAATCTTTTGGGTGCACCCTGTTAACCTGAGCTCTAAACTGTGATAGAAAAACTGTTTAATCAAATTATTTTTCAATTCAAGTTCAACTCAAACACCAATCACCTGAGGAGAATTTCCTGCACAGCAGTTTGTTATACTGTCCCAAAATAAAAAAATAAAAATTGTCCGAATGGTACAGTTCAGAAATTCCCAGGATGAAAGTATACGAGTGAAAAAATGTCAGTCCGTGGTTTTACGCATGTGTGAAGATGTGAGTGATAAGGGCCTACCACACCGCAGGGTGCAGCAGGACTCATCGAGTGGGAAAGGAGGGAATCCAGTTCTCTTTCTCTAAGTCCAGGTGGGAAGGCTCACCATCTAAAATAAAATAAATAATAAATAAACAGTTATGCTTTTTTATAACTGTTTATTGTTGTTGCTGTTGTCCATTGTTGTCATCTTTCTTTGTTGAAATCAGGTCTCTCTTGTAAATGAGTCTTCAAGGCTCAATGGGACTAACCTGTCTAAATAAAGGTTGATTGATCTAAATCACTGGAGGAATCCACGTCGGGAACAGTCCAGTATAAAAAAAAACCTGACCAGTCAACAGACAGGACCAGAAGAATGACACAATTTATATTCAGCTGTTCTAGCTATAATCCACAATTCAGGTTTCTGTAGACATCACATATGACATCAATGTGTTATCAAAGTACACAAACTTGTAACAATATAACTGTTCTCTTTTACAACAACGCAGTATTTCACTGTATTATCAGTTCTCTTTTTTTAATAAATTGCAAGATAAACATTTTTCCAAAAAGAATATGAAATACATTAAATTTTACCCAAACTCAGTGAAAGGTTTACATTTGAACAATTAAATACTTCAAATGAATGCTATCATTCAATAACAATGTGCTAAACAGAATAAAACTAATTGAAAAGCACATCATGTGCTCACAGATCTCAGTGCAACACGATGGAGACGACAGCTCTCAGTCAGAACACGTGGGGCACTAGATAACAAGGCAGGGTTCTTACGCTTTAATCCCAGACATATGAAATCTCACGGTGAATAAGACAAATATATTTTAGGCTTTACCTTCAGTTGACAGCAGAACAAGAAGAAACGTTCAGGAAATCAACAGCAAATAAGAGCTAACGAGGCTAGCGCGTTAGCTCGAACAGTGCTCTTTAAAATCATCAGAACACTGAATCTCCGGTCTGTTCACTCACTCCAACTACTTCCAGTTCAGAAGTCAGCTGCTAACTGGTAAAGCTGTCTGCAAAACACTGGTGAAGATTCTCAGTCATCCAGGACATGATAAATCCAAAAATGTTCAAGACAAAACAGCTGTTACAAACAGGTCTTACTGTTTCTGCTACAAATAAAATCCAGTTGTTTTGTCTTGAACGTTTTTGGATTTTTCTGCAAAATGATTTGATGCAAGGGCAGCACGGTGACGCAACTGGTAGAGTTGCTGCCTCTCAGCAAGCAGGTCCTTGGTTCAAACCCCGGTCCAGGGGCCTTCCTGGGTGGAGTTTGCATGTTCTCTCCGTGCATGCGTGGGTTTTCTCCGGGTGCTCCGGTTTCCTCCCACAGACAAAAAACATGCATGTTAGGCTGATTGGTAACTCTAAATTGTCCCTAGGTGTGAGTGAGAGAGTGAATGGTTGTTTGTCTCGTTTGTCTCTATGTGTCCCTGTGATGGACTTGTGACCCGTCCAGGGTGTCCCCCGCCCCTCGCACAGTGATTGCTGGATATGGGCACCAGCGACCCCCGTGACCCAAAATGGAATAAGCGGGTAAAGAAAATGGATGGATGGATGGATTTGATGCAAGTTTATATCCAGAACTTCTTTCTGTCTTAAACTTCACAGACTCTCACGCTGCACAGTTTAGCACTCTCCTCCTCATGGCGGCATGAAAACCACACCCACACACACACACACACACACTGCTGCAGACACAAGAAGAAGGGCGGGACCTACAGCGACAGTCTGCATTCTGATTGGTTGAAACACACTGGAATCTAAATATTCTGATTGGTTAGGCAGGCTAGCCAACTTTCTTAACCTCTGTTTTCATAAAGAAGCACCCTCATTTTATGTGGGCTACACGCAGGCAACACGTCTAACTTGTTAACGCACTTGAAATGACATCATCCGAATGTGAACGTAGTTTGGTGCAAAGACCGATAACAGCAGCATTTAAACAACCTTTATCAGGTCATTCAGATCGGTCCAGAGCAATAACACAAGCTGTAGAAGTTTTTAAAGCTCTGGATCGGCGTCCGAATGTTGTTGATGCGCTGGTTTTAAGCATATGATTAAAGATTTTGAACCCTGCTGCCTACAACATCCATCACGTCAACAATTCAGCCAAAAAGTTGTAGCAGCACTTTATGAAAAAGCTCAAACTGATCGTCAACAAGCCCGACCCCAGATTTAAAGCCCTGCCCTGATGATGATGAGCGAGAGAGGATATTCAACCACCTCATATGATGATCGTGAAAGAAGAGGTATTGTTGTATTATTGTGATCTAATTAACTTCATCCATCCATCCATTTTCTTTTACCCGCTTCTTCCATTTTGGGTCACCGGGGTCGCCGATGCCCATGTCCAGCAATCACTGTGCGAGGGGTGGGGTACACCCTGGACAGGTCTCCAGTCCATCACAGGGACACTTAGGGTGCATTCACACCAGCCCTGTTGTCCCGAACTCTAGCCCGTTTGCCTATCAAGTCCGTTTCATTAGGGGAGGTGTGAACGCGCCATTGAACTCTGTCACGGAACAAAAAGGTGAACTCTGGCCCGGGCTAAAACCTAGGTCTCGGTCCGGTAGAAGAGAACTCCAGCGCGGTTCGAGTACAGTGTGAATGTAAACAGACCGGGCCCCGCTCCACAAGCAAGAAGTGGAGTACAGCGCAGGACAAACAAACACACATTTCTCTGACCTCATATGGAGCCGTCAGCTGCCTTGTGTGTAAAACAATATTCTCCATGGTCTTCTGTCTCATCTTCTGCTCATGCTGAGTCCATTGTTGAAAAATGACAAAATAGAACTCCTAAAATTGCTAAAAATTGATACCACTCCGTTTTTATTTCCAGAAGAAGAAGAAGAATTGTCTTCAGAGGTTTTTGTGTTGTTTCTTTCAGTAGTTCTTGGTGCAGCGCCCCCACAGGCGAGCGAGGGAACAGGTTGGTTCAACAGGTTGGCTCGACTGCACAGTGCAGTGTGAATGCAAACTCACCAGCTCAAATGTAACAAAAGCTCATGAATATTGGTCCCCAACCGAACCGAGTCAACAAGACTATCAGGTGTGAAAACAACCTTTGAGACAAACAATCATTCACTCTCTCACTCACACCTAGGGACAATTTAGAGTTACCAATCAGCCTAACATGCATGTTTTTGGTCTGTGGGAGGAAACCAGAGTACCCGGAGAAAACCCACACATGCACGGAGAGAACATGCAAACTCCGCCCAGAAAGGCCCCTGGACCGAGGTTTGAACCAAGGACCTGCTCACTGAGAGGCAGCAGCTCTACCAGTTGCGCCACCGTGCTGCTGGTGATAGACATAGTTTTGATAATTACAGACTGATCTCGGTGCTCCCCCCGTTTTCTAAAGTGCTTGAAAAATGGTTTGTCCAGAAATTGGATGGTTATATTGAAAATAATACTGTAACTTGTTGAGTGAGAGTCAGTATGGCTTTAGATCAAATAAATCATCATCCCTTGCATTATTAGAACTAAATGAAGAAATTACAGAAGCAATAGAAAGGAAGCATGGGGGTGTTTATTAATTTAACAGAAGCCTTTGATACAATCGATCACACGTTATTGCTTTCCAAATTACAAGATTATGGGATAAGAGGGATGGTTCATAACTGGTCGAGTAGTTATTTGACTAACCAGAAACAATTTGTACAGCTAGGAAATGAAAAATCAGATCTTCAAAATATTAAATGTGGAGTCCCCCAAGGTTCAGTGCTAGGACCAAAGCTTTTTCTTTTGTATATCAATGACTTTTGTGACGTGTCTAAAAAGTTAAAAATCATCCTGTTTGCAGATGATACAAATTTATTTTGTTCTGGGAATGACTTAAAAAACATTATAGAATGTTCACTTCGCTAGTGAAATGTCTAAACTTAACGAGTGGTTTAAATACAACAAATGATCAATAAACTGGAATAGAACAAAATTCATGCTTTTTGGTAATAGAAAAATAGATGATTCTATTATAATATCTATAGATGATAATCAAGTTGAACGAGTACATGAAGTTAAATTTTTAGGGGTTGTTTTAGATCATAAACTTAACTGGAAATCTCATATAAAATATATAAAACTAAAACTATGTAAAAGTATTGGAGTTCTAAATAAAGTAAAACATGTTTTAGAACTAGCAACACTCAAGACATTATATTTAATTCATTTGTTGTTCCATATCTGACTTATTGTATAGAAGCAACACATATAAACCAACACTAAACTGTTGTCTGTCATTCAAAATAAAGTTATGAGTTATTTATATAAAGTGGACACCAGAGAACACAAATAAATTGTTTATTCAGTCAAATATCTTGAAACTCAGGGATCTGGTTCATTTAAAAATGCTATTTATGTTTAAAGCTAGAAATAAATTACTGCCATTTAATTTACAAAAGTTATTTTTCTTAAGTTCATGTGATAGAAATAACAGAAGGAAGTATGATTTCAAAAGTAAAACTGTGTGTACTACTTTAAAACAAATGTGCATTTCGGTGCACGGAGTAAAAATATGGAACAGTTTGGATGAGGAGTTAAAAAATGTTCTACAATAAAACAATTCAAAACTCTTTATAAAAAAGAATGATTAACTCTTATACATGTTTGAGTTGTTAATGAGAAGAGTGATGTATTGTTATGCATGTTATTATTGTTGTATTGTTTGCAACTTGTTTTGTTAATTTAATGTACACGGCCATGAATTTTTGTAATTATTGAGAAAAGGGGCAGGTCTGGACAAGATTTCCTTCTTCCTGCTCCCCCTTCACTCGTGTATGTTGCATGAAGTCTCAACCCTCTGTGGACAGTGTGCACAGTTTGAGTGTGGCTGACAGGACGTGGTAGTACAGTGGAGCCTTAAGAAAGCAACTCAGGAGAACTTGAATCAAGTAACTATCTCCAGTGGAGCCCATGCAGCTTACATCAGAGAATCGCCAGATTTCTTTTGTTAAGGTTTTTTTGTAGCCAAAACTCAGACTTCAGTGAGACTGCATCTTTTTCTTTTCTGTAACTTTGAGACTTAACTAGTCTCCAACAGTCATAGCCCAGCGGCTGTCTTAAAGCCACGTAGAATTGTAAACTTCTCCATGAACTGGGCCACTCAAGGCGGCGTGTTGGAGTAGCTCTGTTATTCATTCTGAGTTATTGCTTTTGAAAACTTTAATTACTCTTTTTTTCAGGATGCAAATCAATATTTTGGGATGATTATTTCCTCTGGGACTGGATATTCTGCAGCTGGAAGGATTTTTACTGAAACCTCTTTACTTTGGGACATTTGTTATGAAGTGTAACCATGGCAACAAGTTTTTTTTTTTTTTTTTTTTTTTTTTACAATCTGTAGCAGCTGATTAACCTCTCAAAGCTCAAATACCTCAACTATAGCCCCAAATCCCAAGTGAGTTTAAAAGGAGGCACCATGGATGCATCCCCGTCTACCTGGCGGCAGTGCTCGAGTACCTGAACGCTGAGATCTTGGAGCTGGCAGGAGGCACGGCTCGTGACAGCAGGAGAACCAGGATCAACCCTCGACACCTGCAGCTGGCTGTCTGCAATGACGAGGAGATCAACAAGCTGCTGGGAGGAGTGGCCATCGCTCAGGGAGGAGCTCTGCCCAACATCCATGTGGTTTTTGTCTTGAACTTTTTTGAATCCAAGTGGTCCTGCCACTGAATTGTTGATATGTGCTGCTGATCTTATGCTGCTGATTTATTTCATGCCGCTGTGTTCATTCGTACTCATCTGCTCACACAGACTCATGTTCGTGCTGCTGTTGTTCGGTGTATTATTTTAGCACTATTAGTGCTTAGTGTATTCTTAGTTTAGTGTATTTCTTAGTTTATATCTTAGATCTTATTACTGTTTCTTTTATAATTTTTTGTTGGATGTAACTGTGACCCTGTGTACCAATTTTGTTCCACCTCATGTACCACATGTGATGAGAATGACAATAAAGAACCTTGAACTTGACCTTGATCTAACAAGCCTTGAATGAAACCAGGATGGTGAGCTACAACAACATTTATTTTCTCTTTGAGATTAATAAAGTAACTTTGATTTGATTTGCAGCTGTTGACGATTCAAACAAACTGTCTATCGTGGAATGAGCAGTGTCGACTCCATAAACAAGTTAAAACTCATTTGAACATCCTTTGTAGACACTAGATTTTTACGCACAATATTTTTCAGTGTATTTTTCCATTTACTGTAAGTCAGTGTTTGTGGTGTTCATGAATGAGTGGTTGTGCAGCAAATGTCCAGAGTTGTGGAGTTCCTCTGTGGCAGCAGAGAAGTGTTTGCTGGTGAATAATTTACCTCAGTGTGGTTCCACCTTGGGCTGACCTGAGTGATGTGAACATCCGCTGCTGGTTCTGGTGCCACCTCACATACAGCCTCACAGTGAACATGCTCATCCTGACCACCTGACAGCGACCTGCGTGTCTCTGAGGTTAAACTCTTCTCCTGTTCAGTTCATCACAGCAGCACGAAGAGACAGCAGCTTCAAACCAGGAGGGTGCTCATGCAGAAGAAACAAAAACATCATGACACACTGTAAGACATGCCAATATTATTCAGTAAAACAGTTTGGTATATGTGAGACACTAAATGGTTTAGGCTGCAGCTTCATGAAGGTGACTCAGACACACCTGTACTTGGTGTTCAGAATGCAGATGTTCCCACCACAGCAGCTTCAGATATTGCTTTTTCAACTGACTACAGGAACACTGGCTTGTTGACAACAAGCTCCTGTGAGCAGAGACTATTGATTATCATTGATTAAAGGAGGTGGGACGGCCTCCATGATGAGCTCAGTGAAGCAGTTTTGTATTGTTCTTTACCAACATCAAACCAAACAACAGTTCTGCTTAAATGTCAACATGACATAAATAAATACATACAATTAAAAAAGACATAAATACATTTAAAAAAGGTGAGTAAACAGATACACAGGTGTGAAGGTTAGATCAGCTCCAGCTACAAAAAGAAATTGATTAGGAATCAAGAAAGGTTTTAATTTCTTGTTAGGATACCAAATGATATATTAATTGATGTCAGGTCATTTTGAACTGAGCACTGCAGTAATATATATATATATATATATATATATATATATATATATA
>NC_056510.1:42523831-42529994 GCF_014905685.2 Nematolebias whitei | reverse complement strand
TTACCAGAAACTTCAAAATAAATCCTCACCCTGTACTGAAACCTGTGTCAGGGTCTTACCACCAGCATTACTGCCACCAGCTGATAAGGCGTGTGACGTCAATTTGAACCCCGACCACTGGAATTGGTACTGAAAGCACAATGGAAGCACAACGTGTACCGTACCGAGTCGAGTAGAACCGAGCTGTACCGGTACTAAAGGTACCAATGGAAAAGGGGCGTTATAGTCCTGGTGCTTGTTAGAGGAGTGATCCCCAGCTGCTAATTGTTGGTCCCACCCTGGACTCAGGAACCTGCAGGAAGAGTTAGAACCCTACATATACAATAAATGGGTTTTTCAAAGTTAGAGATGTAAGACAAAATTTACACTTTTACTAAAAGACATAATTTATTCACAGATGTAACATTTACTCATTTCAAAATCAACAAGAACGTTGTAATCACTTGGTGGATGTTTTCTGGGAAGTTATCTTAAAACAGAGGAAATAGAAAACACTCAAATTCTTTTAAAGGAACAGTTTTCCTATTTAGCTAATAAGAAAACAGTTTGTTAACCCTTTTAACAAATAAAGTAGGAAAAGAAGTTAAACATTCATTCGGTTTCTTTTTGTAACATTTGGTTTCTTTAACGGTAAGATTTGATCAGTGGTGGTTTTTCACATTAAGACCATTGTTCCCAGGAGCTTTGTTTGAATTGCCATACCATCCTGTAACCAGAGTGTTGCCATGGAAACCAGCACCTCTTGTGTCCTGAGGATATGCCAAAGTTCTGTCCTTTCGTTTAATGTAGATTCATTTAGGGAATTCTGCATCTAGCAGCTTTGCAGAAGGTACCAGAACTCTCTCTTTGATATATTCTGGAGGTGCCATGAGGTCTGGCAGCAAAAAGAGTTGGTTAGAGAAAAGGTGTTTAATTACCATAGAGTTCAGTGTCACTGAGGCCTGACCAGAGCGCTGACTCATCCTGATAGCTCAGAACACTACACAGGGTACGTAGGTTGAGCATACTGAGCTGGGATATGTATTGCTACCAAATAGTGTTGTAGATCTTGTATTTGCTCTGGTACTTCTTTTAGTTTTGGATGTGTAAAACAGTTTGCTTAAAGTCCATAACCATTAAAAAGGTGTTTCTTTTAAACAGCAGCCTCACAATCATCTATGATTTCTGCTTTGACACGAACGTGTAATCTCACCTCATAAAGACCAGGTTATTATTCACGCAGAAAGCTCATCTGTGGGATTTCCAGTTTTGAAAAGATTAGATTTTTCTGCCAGTCATCTCTTTGATCGAGGCACAATGAAACCTGTCTGAGCGTGCCGATTGACAAATGGGTCGAGCTGAGCTGTGATTAGATACACAATGTAACAACAGCACTGTGCCCTCATGTCTGTCTGCAGAGGAGGAAGCAAACAGCGTCTCCTTTCTGAAAAGACACCTCCATAATGTCTCCATACTTGATGCCTCTTCTGATTTCTGCTCCTCTTGTAACCGCCCCTCCCCCAAAGGTATCAGGGTGTTTTTTTAATTGCTACTTTGAATAAGATGAGAAGTTGCTTCCTGCTCTGTGAATAAGCCTCGCTACGCAACGCTGCTCCATTAAAAATCACCAGAGACAGATCTCTGAAGGTCTTTGTGTGGGATGTCCTTGCAATCGTTGTTGGATGAATTTGTGAGCAGTAGAGGAAGAAGTCTCCAGTGTGACGTTTGTGCATGTTTATTTGCCAAGCTCAGTTTTTTGTTTTAGGCCAGCTTCGTGTAGGTTAATGAATATGTATGAGTAAATCCACAGAGCAAATGTGTGCTTCCAGGTGAAGGGATGCTGCAGCGAGTGCATTCAGCTGTTTGTGAGGCCGCACACCAAGCCAGCTGAATAAACTTGTGCTTCAGTTTTCAGGAAGCAGAATTGAGACACACGTGTGCCGTCGCTGATAAGAAATAAAAGATTTTCTCTGCTCTTTGGTAATTCCTCAGCAACAAAAGCCTCATTGTGACAAAGCTGAATTCTGCTTTTCTTGTTCCATGTTCCAGTTTATTCACCACCACTTGTTTCAGAACGCTGGCTGCTCTACAGCATCAGCAAACTGTGGGAGGAAACAAACGTAAGAGTGCTCATGTTTCTCTGGGAAATGACGTGTTGCTGGTTTCACTTGACTAGTATAAAATGAAAGGTCGTGTTTAAGGCTAACATCCATTCTTTCTACCATACTTTGGTCATGTTGAATAAAACTTTAACACTTCAAATCACAGGCATCGCAACCATTATATGTAAAGGGGACAAGTCCCCCCCACATTAAAAAAAACATTCATTTGGACCCCCCCCACTTTTACTATGAAACATTAGTTCAGGCGGCGCAGTTTCTCTTTCTTCGTGAACGAATCCATTCCACTTGATTAATAGGAGAAAACTCAAGCCACTAAAACTCCACTCCGGGTTTTCCTGGTTACCTCCACCTCTACACACAGAGCAGAAACTGTGCAGCTGCTGAGTCTCCTGCTTCGGCAGAAAACGTGCACAGGTGGAGGAGGTGGAGACACCTCTGTGTTGCTCGCCAGTTTAGCAGCTTAGTGCAGGCACTTGTTGACCAGGGGTGCTGCTCATCAACATGTATTCATGTTAGGAGGATTCAAAAAGCGTTCAATACAAAAACAACTGGACTTTATTTGTAACAGAAGACGTTTCGCTCCTCATCAGAGGAGCTTTCTCAATTCAAAGAGCAGAGAGTGAGAGATTCAGGTTATAAGGCTGAGTGAGATAAGACACACACACACACACATAAGACAAACACACATATGTAGATTGGCAGTTCACACCTTAACAGTAGGTCTTTGTTCCTCTAATTCACAGATGAGACCTCTCTGTTCCCATCAGGTGTGAAAACCGGCTGGGAATCTGTTTTAAAGTTGCATTATATGTTTTTGAAAGTGGAAATCTGAGGCCTCCTCCTCTGTTTAGAGACGGCTTTTCCCTTTTTACATAAATTGCTTCCTTCACCCCCCTCTCAAACCATCTGTGTTCTCGGTCCAAAATGTGCACAGTTTGGTCCTCAAAAGAGTGTCCCTTATCTGTGAGGTGGAGGTGAACAGCTGAGTCTTGTCCTGTGGAGCTGGCTCTCCTGTGTTGAGTCATGCGTCTGTGAAGAGGCTGTTTAGTTTCTCCAATGTAGAGGTCTGGACAGTCCTCGCTGCACTGGACCGCATACACTACACTACAATACACTATCGCAGGACCAATACTCTTTACCTTGTATATGCTCCCACAAGTCCAGTTGTTTTTGTATTGAACGCTTTTTGAATTCATCATGTCCTGGATGACAGAATCTTCACCAGCATGTTAGGAGGATGCTTGAGAGCAGCACTACGTCTGTAGCATCTTAGGTTAGCAGTAACTGTGAGGCTGTAAGACGCTGCAGGTGTAAGAGACGCTGTGTGTTCAGGTGCATTAAAGTTGAAATATCTTTAAACCCCAACATGTTATTGTCAGAGTCAGAGTCAGAGTTTCTTTATTGTCATTCGCACCTCATGTGGTACATGTGGTGGAGCGAAATTATGTACACAGGGTCCCAGTTACATCCAACAATAAAATGTATAAGAAAAACAGTGATAACATCTAAGATATGAACTAAGAAAAACATCAACTAAATATACACTAAGCACTCATAACATAAAACATTGAACATCACCACAAACATGAACATGAGTCTGTGAGCAGATGTGCACGCATGAACACATCAACATTGAAACAGATCAGCAGCAACATGATATGGTTTTTCACAGTGATTATTCTAGTTAGAGATTCATGAGTCTAACAGCCTCAGGGTAGAAGCTGTTCCTCAGTCTAGTGGTTCTACACTTAATGCTCCTTAACCTCCTTCCTGAGGGGAGTGGGGCAAAAAGTGTGTGTGCTGGGTGGGTGGGGTCCTTCATGATGCAAGCTTCATGAGAAACATCATTTAGATGAGGAGTGTTGAACACAAGTAAAACAGTCCAGTGGTGATGTTTTTTATTTCTCTATAAACACAAATAGTGCCGACCTGATGCTCTAAAGTCCATTAAAGTTAAAATGTCTTTAAAACCCACAGATGAATTTACTTTGTACACAAACTTGGTGAGAAACATGTTTTAAATGTGTGGAATCAAAGGAAATCTAGGTGAGATGCTGCTTTTTTGTACATTAGTGTACACTTCTTTGTGCGCACACACACACACCTACACACATCATTGTCCCCCCCCCCCCACACACACACACATTACAGATGCTTCTGACGCCCTTGCTTCAAATGCATTTTTCCCCACAGTGACTGTAAACTTTTCAAACATAAATCTGTGGCATATCCTACAAAAAGAAACAACTGACAGGTTGTTTTTGAAATGGGAACAGTTTCCATCTTACATTTCATTTTCCTTCAGTCCGTAGCTGTGGTCTGTTGAATCCTCTGTTAGCCTTTTTTTTTCAGTCCTTTTGCTTCTTCGATTAAAAAATTAAATCTAGTATAACTAAAGATTAAGGCTGAATCATTTGTTGATGGTACACCTCTTTTACCGTCTCCCTAGTTCTGTCATTGTGCATGGTTTTTTTTTTTTGGACCAATAATCTTTACCTTGTATATGCTCCCATTAGGTAAAATTATTAAACAGCATGGGATCCAATCAGCTACTTAGACTACAAGCATGTCTTAAAGACATAAAAACCTGGATGACCCTTAATTTTCTCCTGTTGAACACAGACAAAACTGAGGTTTTGGTTATAGGACCTGAGCACCTTAGGAATTAATGTTTCAGTCTTTCTCCCTCCTTAGATGCATTAATCTGTCTTCCAGCTCTAATGTTAAAAATCTTGGTGTTACTTTTGATCAGGACACGTCTTTAATCCCCCACATTAAAAACGTTACTAGAACCTCCTTCTTCCACCTGCGTAATATCACTAACATTAGAAACATCTGATCTAAAGATGATGCAGAAAAACTGGTCCATGCATTTGTCACGTCTAGACTGGACTATTGCAATGGTTTATTATCTGGGTGTCCAAATACTTCTTTAAAACGTCTTCAGTTGATCCAAAATGCTGCTGCCAGAGTCTTAACTGGAGTTACTGGGAGAGATCATATCTCTCCAGTTTTAGCTTCTCTCCATTGGCTCCCTGTCAAATCCAGAATTCAATTCAAAATCTTACTTCTAACCTACAAAGCTCTCAACAACCTAGCTCCATCTTATATTACAGATCTTATTATTCCATATTTTACTAACAGAGCACTTCGCTCTCAGACTGCAGGTTTACTTGTGGTTTCTAGAGTTTCCAAAAGCAGAATGGGAGGAAGATCTTTCAGTTCTCAGGCTCCTCTCTTGTGGAACCAACTTCCAGTTTCTGTCCATGTGTCTGACAATTATCCAGTTTTAAGACTGGGATTAAGAATTTCCTTTTTGGCAAATCCTATAGTTAGTGTTGGCTTGTCATGCTGCTATAGGCTTAGACTACTAGAGGACAAATTGACCTCATTTCCTTAAATGAATTGTTAAAATTGAACAGTTTTCATTTGATACTAATTCTATCTTAACATGTGATTCTTGACCTGCCATTGTGTATCTGTTCCTACCAAACCCAGCCGGTTGAAGCAGATGGTCCGCTTGTCCTGAGCTGGTTCTGCTAAAGGTTTCTTCCTCATGAGGGAGTTTTTCTTTCCACTGTTTCTTCATGCTTGTTCAAGATGAGAGTTAAACTCAAATCAGTCTGCTCCTGGGATAAAAGTTTCTGTTCAGTGTCCTGAGACGACTTCTGTTGCGACTTGGTGCTATAAATAAACTGAATTGAATAAAACTGAACAGAATCATGATAGCTGTAGTCATACCAAGTGACAGGGCTAAATTTGTAAACCGATCAATGTCGGAATGGAAATAGCACCTGTTGCTCCTTTGTGCAGCCCACACTGTAGAATAAACTTCCTGCTGCAGCTGATCAGCTGTTTTCCTGCAGAGCAGAGAAGTGGGCGTGGCCTAGAGCGCTTGCAGGTGGCAAAGAGCAGAGGAGGCAGGGAGCTGAAATCATGACATGCTGTGTCTTTTAGAGCGTTTAGAAACATTGTTTAGAATATTGCAAGAGTGTGGGAAGTGTTTAAAACACCTTTATATATATATATATATATATATATATATATATATATATATATAT
>NC_056510.1:42516659-42523731 GCF_014905685.2 Nematolebias whitei | reverse complement strand
CTACTACTTACTACTTGTACTACTATTCTTACTTGCTGGTTTTTCCTTTATCGCAGGTCTTCAGGGTACAGAGCCCCCGCGATAAACGAGGAACTGTTGTACTCCAGTTTCCTCCAACATACCAAAAACATGCATGTTAGGCTGCCTTCAGGCCTCCCCAGTAAAAGAGACCTGTGATCTCAATGTTATTTGCCTGGTTAAGTAAAGGTTAATAAAAATAAAATAAAATTCCGATGCAGCAGAGTTAATTCTACATGATAAACTGAATGAAGAGCATTAAGTCTTGAGTGATTGATCTGAGTGATTGATCTGAGTGATCGATCTGAGTGATCTCAACGCAGGACTGGTGTCGCACACGGAGGAGTGAGGAGTTCTGCCACTTTCAGTTTTCTTGATTTTAATTAGAGGGGACGTGAACAGACGGCGCCGCCTCGCCCCGCTGCTTCTGTCAATCAGCCCGTTTAGCATGAATTTAACACGAGGATCTCACACAAACTCAGCTGCGTTCACTTTCAACTCGTTTGCAGATTTTGACATCGTCAGTCTGAAAATCCATTAAATGTTTTGCCTTTTTACTGTTGCTTTACTGCAAATTCATATTGTCTATGATCCTTCATTAGCATCTTGTTTAATACAGCTTAACACACTTAAACATTGTGGTATGGTGGCGCCCACCTTTACTGTTTTGCAAAGCCTTCCATGGCTGCCAGATCTTTGCCTCACCAGTAGTTTTTTTAATTAACTGTTACATTAAGCAACAATTTGTAAAACTAATGTTTTATTTAATATATTGCATGCTAAGTTAAATGTTCAGTATGTACTCTGGTAGTTTGCTTTAAAGTTTACTTCAGACATTTTGAAAGGGAGTTTTGTGGAAAGGGCATGAAGATTAATATCTTACCTGTTGTAGATAGCTCTTTAAACAGCTCATGGTTTTAAACTGGCATGCACTCTATGACATTTTAGAGTCTGGAGTTGCTTTAAGACTAAAGTTGCTTCAGGTCTCTTGTAAATGAGTCCCCGGGGCTCAATGGGACTAACGTGTATAAATAAAGGTTGAATGAAAAAAGACAGTAGAAACATTGATTTTAACTGTAGCTGCTCATCAGTTTGATCAAATAAATAAACACAAGAACTACAGATAATATAAAGTACTTTGAATTCCTACACAAATAATAATCCCTGCTCACATTTGAGGTAAATAAATCATTTTGATTTTTGAACAAACCAAAACTATGAAATGTATCCACTCACTGGTTGTTTTTCTTTATTATTTATGGACGGACTAAACTTTGACCTCTCAGTAACTGTAGTAAACATTTAAATCTAAGTACTGCAGTCTCGCTGCTTGTTAATGATAAATGTTGTACCCACGAGCTTGTTAGCGTGTAGCACTTTAGTCAAAGTCCTGCGCTTCATTTAGTGTGTTTTGATCACAGCTCAGTCGGTGCAGCACACGAAGGAGAGATATTTAGAAGCATTTACACATTTGATCCTTTCATTTTATTCTCATCAAACGGACACGAGTCCTGCATTTTAAACACATTTTACCGTTCACGTTTCTCTGCATAGTTTTCTTACAATCAAAATGTGTCACCTTTTGCTAATAAATATTCCCAGACACAGTTTATTTGCTCATGCTGTGTGTGTGTGTGTGTGTGTGTGTGTGTGTGTGTGTGTGCGTGTGTGTGTGTGTGTGTGTGTGTGTGTGTGTGTGTGTGTGTGTGTGTGTGTGTGTGTGTGTGTGTGTGTGTGTGTGTGTGTGTGTGTGTGTGTGTGTGGGTGTGTGTGTGTGTGTGTGTGTGTGTGTGTGTGTGTGTGTGTGTGTGTGTGTGTGTGTGTGTGTGTGTGTGTCATGCTAATTGGTCCATCCTGCAGAGCCTGCTCTGTCAGCGACAGAAGGTGTTTAAAATGCAGAGAGCCGTCACGGCTGGAGGATTTCTAGCTACAGAACACTCTCCCCCTTTTTCTCTTTCTCTCTGCACATTTACTTTTTTCACCTCCTACTTCCTCCCCCATTTTTCTCTGCTGCTTCTCTGTGCATTTACCTCGTTGTTCCTCTGCCTCATTTCCGCTGTTCGTCATTTTTCCCTCTAACACCATCTGGTCATTTTCTGTGACTCAGCGTTGTCGCCTGCTGGAGGCTGCACCACACACACACACACCCAAGACATGCGTGGGGAAGGCGTGTGTGTGGAACTGGGTGCTCAGGGCACACATTCTGAAGTCTGTTCAACCAGCACTGTGGTCCCATCACAACCATCCCCACAGGTCACGAGCCTTCTACTGGCAGGACGACTTATGACGGTGTAGGGAGAGGGTGCAGCGGGTGGATGAACCTCAGCACAGACCACTGCTCATTTTACAGTTTAAAAAACTTTTTTGTGTTTCATAACTGACCTCATCAGGAGGATTAACCCTAACGATAAAGTCTGTTCATTAAAACCCAAACATGGATTATCACAGTGGTGATTATGGTGGATATGAGGCACCATTTATAAAGTTACACAGTCAGAGATTAACAGTAATATTTCAGTTTGTTTAGCCTTTAATAAGAAAAAATAAGTTGTTTTTCAAAGTCAAATTTTCACCATGTTATTCATACATTTATAAATGTCATTGTCCTAAACTAAATATTTAATTTACAAGCTAAATATTTAGTTTAAAAACTAAATACTAAACTTGCAAGTTAAATATTTAGCTAGCAAGCTAAATATTTAGCTCCACACTAAATATTTAGTTTACAAGCTAAATGCTTATGTCCAAGATACATGTTTAATTTGCAAACTAAATACTTAACTTGCACGTTAAATATGTAGCTAGCAAGCTAAATATTTAGCTCCACACTAAATATTTAGTTTACAAGCTAAATGCTTATGTCCAAGATAAATGTTTAATTTACAAACGAAATATTTAACTTGCACGTTAAATATGTAGCTAGCAAGCTAAATATTTAGGTCCAAGCTAAATATTTAGTTAGCAAATTAATTTTTTATTTTGGAAATTAAATGTTTAGTTTGGAAAATAAATATTTAGGTCCAAGCTAAACATTTAGCTAGGAAATTAAACATTTAGCTAGGAAATTAAATATTTAGCGTAGGAATTAAATGTTTAGCTTAGAAATTATATGTTTAATTTGGAAATTAAATATTTAGTTTGGCCAATAAATAATTAGTTTGGAAATTAAATCTTTAATTTACACCTAAACTAAATATTTACCTTGCAAGTTAAATATTTACTTTTTGTAAATTAAACATTTAGTTTGTAAACTAAATATTTAGTGTGGAGCTAAATATTTAGCTTGCTAACTAAATATTTAACTTGCAAGTTAAGTATTTAGTTTGTAAACAAAATATTTAGTTTGTAAATTAAATATTTTGTTAGTGTACTATGACATTTATAAATGTATGAATAACATGGTGAAAATATGACTTTGAAAAAGCTTATTTTCTTATGAAAGGCTAGAAACACCAAATATTGCTGTTAATTTTTGACTGTAACTTTACAAACAGCTGGGTTGACCATTCATGAGGGATTTTTTCGAATGTCTCCAAAGTGTCTTGCAACTTTTGTAGCAGGTCTTAATGTCCCTGCGTGAGTCGTAAAGACACGATGAGCTCAAACACGCTCAAAGAATTTCTGTGGCAACTTCTCACTGGAACAGGTCGTCGTGTGCGTCTCCAACCCATCTCAAGAGAGCTAGAGCTGCATTTTGATTCCTGCACAGAAGCTCCATGCTGACAAAATGTTTGTCTAGAACGTGTGTTCAGGTTAAAAACATGCACTGATAACACGGTAATGTTTGATTCTAATCTGTCTGTCCAGTTTTTCAAAGGAAAGGCAGATTTATTCTTAACTAAGGAGGTGGCTGCCAAACAGTACAGCGAGCCCAGGCAAGTTTAATGTAGGCAGAGGTGAGCAGCAGCAGCATGTGCACGACCAGCACTGTTGGTCCAAACAGTGTTGCACGCGTTACACACACAAACATCTGGCTAACATCAAAAACATGCTGCTCAGAACGCCTCTGCTCGACTCCGTGGTCACTTGGTTGCAAACGCTGAGTTCAATGAAACGGCAGCTGAAAGTTCACATTTTTATTTTGAGAGATTGTTTGAAGTTTTTAACAATCAGGGAAAGCTTTCCTGCTCCAGCTGTTCTCTGCTTACATTAGAACAAAACAGGGATGTGGGTACGAACATGTGCAACAAGTGACAAGTTTGATTGGTCTGTTTGGGATTTATTTGAGTCCTGAGCTGAATTCATATTTTAAACTACTGATCAAATGAGCAGTTTTAGTATTAGTTTATTGTCCAGTCCATGTTACTGTTCAGTGCTTCGAACACAATCGTTCATATTATAATGTTTTTTTGTTTCTGTAAAATAAGTTAAAAATCTTTCCTGGCTTTATTGTGCGGTTCTCTTTAGTTTCTGTCTTGACTTGTCCGTTTTTGTTTAACTTATTTTCTCCTGGATGTTTGCGTTCACACAGCGTGGACACACATCTTCTAAAACAAACTTTAATACACACCTGAACTTTTATAGGCTTTAAGTTTAGTTGTCAGCGCACACGCAGGTGGAGCTGAACCAGTAAAATGATGGTCTGACCAATGAGAGCCCAACAAGCATGCCCACTGGAAACGCCCTCCTTCCACTGCAGATGTTAGACGTGCTGGAGATCTGAACACTCCTGGACAGTCCTGCTCTCAAACTGAAAATGGAGGCTTTTCATTTTTCATCACAAATGACTTCTCCTGGGTTTTACACTCATGACACTATTGATGTAAGAAACGTTAAAGCTTGTGAATGACACCCCAGCTTTTAAAAGTGACGGCTTCCAGCAGTGAGGAAGAAGAGACAGGGTCACGACATGCAGACACAACCAGGTCCATTACTGACTAACAGGGCTTTATAAGAACTACACTATCGCCACTACACACCCTGCTAGAACAATCACGTTAAGGATGGGAATCCAGAACAGCTCCTAAATATACCTGAACACATCTAATGTTTTATTATAATTTAAAGCCGTGAAATTATGAAAGACTTTCTGTCTGATTGTGAAACACATTGAGACAGTTCAGAGATACATGAACCGATAACTGATATATCGTCAAGATCTTTCATTATGTTCTGTACATATTACAAATAGTACAAGATTACTGTGGGATTCCTGGTTTCCTGTCGCACTCACTTTCTCCACAGCTGCCACTCCACATCTGCACCTGATGTGGAACACTGCTCTGCAGAGTACTCAAGGTTCTTTACTGTATTTGTATGCGTTCTTTACTACATTAAGCTCCTGCCAGACGTTCTTCCGATGCTGGAACATGGTGATACCTTATGGTAAATACCAGACAGCCGGTAAACTCGTTCCTAAACAATTTTACTAACCTGTGATTATCTTCTCCAGCAGCTTCCAAGTCCTGTTCCTCCAAGTCTTCCAAGACCTCCTCGTTCCTTGTGACTTGGCTTCATCCTCATCTTGTCCCTTCAACCATCCAAACATCAACCTGAAGGAGCGACAACAACCACCTGCTATACTCACGACCTCGTCTCCCTCGTCTCCGGCTCCTGCTACAAAACAAACACAGTAAGAAGATCAACTTCAAACTAAATGTGCTGTTCATTCCAACCTGAAGAACCACAAATGCTCACGTTTTCCATTTATCCTTCCAGCCCTGAACCTCATCATCACTTGTTTTTTTGTACACCTGACTCCGCCCTTTTCTCACTCTGCTAATTTGGAGTCAACGTTCTCTAAAACCATGTTCATTACAAATAATCATTTTTCTGGCTGCAGTAGCGCGACGGTCAGTGGAGCATTCTTGTAACCCTGAGGTGGCAGTTGGAGGCCATGTTGAGTCAGGTCCAACGTAAAACCAAACTTTCATGTGAGTTGCCTCACTGGGGCGACCCCTGAAGAACGGTGCCGCCGCAAGAAAGTATTAAATGTAAAGAAAAACAGTAATAAGATCTAAGATATGAACTAAGAAAAACGCTCAACCAAGAATACACTAAACACTAAACAATACGCAGAACAACAGCAGCACGAACACGAGTCTGTGTGAGCAGATGAGGACGAATGAACGCAGCAGCATGAAATAATCAGCAGCATGAGATCAGCAGCATCGATAGTCAGCAGCACATAACAACCAAGTGGCATTACAGTGATTTTTTTTTTCACAGTGATTATTCTAGTTAGAGATTCATGAGTCTAACAGCCTCAGGGTAGAAGCTGTTCCTTAGTCTAGTGGTTCTACACTTAATGCTCCTCAACCTCCTTCCTGAGGGGAGTGGGGGAAAAAGTGTGTGTGCTGGGTGAGTGTGGTCCTTCATGATGCAGGTGGCCCTCTTCCTGCATCTGGAGGTGTAGATGTCTGTGATGGTGGGGAGACTGACTCCAACATCTTCTGTGCAGCCTTCACCACTCTCTGCAAAGCTTTTCTTTCAGCAGCTGTGCAGCCTCCATGCCATGATAAAGAAATAGAACAAAAAACATTCTATGTTGATGATGTTGAGCATGTATCAGGATATGTTGATGATAAGCTTCATTAGTTCTTCACACATCGCATTTCTCACTTTTCTTCTTTCCACCCCTTCATACATACATTCCTGTGATAAGGGAAAAACCACGAAGTAGAGATACAGTAGTCCAAGTTCAAGTTCAGTAACTTTGTCTTGACATGTGAAGGTGCAGCCACACTCTCTCATCACCTGTAATTCATGCAGCATGGATTGTTTATTTAAAATGTTACAGGATTTAAATTTAAATTGTAGAGAAGAGAAGTGCAGCAGGACATCACAGGATGTCACGCAGCTTCAGCTCTGCAGCACGGAGCAGAAATGTTCTTCTTGATCAGTGACACTGAAACAACTGAACACAGAAGATCTAAAATAATTAAAAATAACTTTTAACACTTTTATATTTTGTGATTAAGGCGATTTTACAATGTAAAAAATGTAAAATGTGAATTTTAAGTTGGAAGACAAAAGTCGATCGGTGCATCTGGACATCAAAGGCATATACGGCAAAAAAAATAAAAAAATATATATATAAATATATATATATATA
>NC_056510.1:42497754-42516259 GCF_014905685.2 Nematolebias whitei | reverse complement strand
ATATGTATATGTGTGTAATGAATGATACCTGTCTGATATTATCCATAATTTAAACGGATTCTTTCATTTTTCTGGACTGAGTACTATCGTGCCTTGAATGATTAAATGTGGACGGAAACGTGTTTTTATCTTTGACCCACCACAACAGTGAGCCGTTTAATTAAAAACGATTTAAAACACATCACACATTTACATTAATTTGGCAAAATTGATTACAATAACACAGCTTAATTAATGAGCTTTTGCACTGAGAAAATCATACGGCCATGATTTTCTCACTTGCAGCTTTGAAACCAACAGACATTTCTGAAAATATCTGGATTAATTACTGGCAGATAGAAGAGTTTTAAAGATGGGGAATGAAGGAGTTTAAATGGAGAGAAAAGATGTGTGAGGGAAAATGTGTTGACGAAGAACGACAACCTCCTTTCGACCCAGCTCACCTCGGTACACTTCGGTAGGGAGGGACTCGTTACCTGGTAGAAGATGTCTCCACTGGTACGGAGTTCCATTTAATGCTACCTTTCAGCGTCTCCGTAGGATGGTTGGAAAACGTCCGGAGTAGTGACGGTACTTCGTTCAACACCACGCTCACCTCTCGGGTGGACTCACATGAGCTGTGAGCCCGTCAGAGTTCCACTCAGATGTGGAAGATTCCATAATCCCCACGAGACTCGCAAGAACTCCCAACTAACTCCAGCCCCTCAGAACTTTCGTTCGGTTCTGCTCTGGAACGTTGTTCTCTCTGGAACTCTCGTTCTTCGTAGTTCCCGTTGTTCTGCTTGGAACTAGGAAGTGTCGACCCTTTTAAAGAGGTCACTTCCGGTTCCTTCTGGGAACTTCCTGATTGGTTGAATGAACCAACCGGGGTGTGGTTTTAGTGACGTCAGAGGGTCATTACATGTCAAGGAGACAGAGTAGATGTTATAAGAACAGACAGAAAGATATTTTGAAGAACAGAGACATTTAGGAGCCAGTCTTCCTTCTATCTGTCTGATAGAGATAAACATGACATTTCGTTCCGATAAACATGTTTTTGACCGTTCTTTGACTTTTGACCGACATCACAACTTCTCATTTCAGACAGAAGATCAGAAAATGCATAATTACTCTGTAACAGACATTAACTTGATTTCTACTTTGAATGAGGATTTTAAAAAATCATTGATACTGTTTCACAGTTGATTTAAAATGAGTAGTTCACTTCAACATTTAAAATGGTTTGAACTAAACACACTTTGATTATCAAGATATTGTAAAAATAGTAATGACAATAAAAAAGAGAGTGTTCTTTCACTTGATCACTTCGGGATACAACTAGAAAGTCTCTGGATTCAAATCAATGAAATAACAATTCCTGTCCCAGGTCTTCAGAGGCAGGTTTGAACGGAGGCTTAGTTCACTACATGTGTGTGTGTGTGTGTGTGTGTCCTGTAGCTGTGTCTCTGGTACTAAGTGGATTAAATGGATTCCAAACTCATGCCTCAGTCACACTAAGAGCATTTCCTGAATTTTAAACAATCCACGATGGATTGTTTCAGAAAGTAAAGAGCTGTAACTGAGACGCATGAAGCGTTCACAGTAATGGTGCCGAGTCACACTGACCCTAAGAGGTACATTAGCAGTCTGCAGAGTTAGCTTCATCTAAAAGGCTGACCAGTTGTGAAGCCTAATGATGTTTGAAATGAAGCATCAACTCTGAAAGTTATTGGCAGAATTCTCATCTTCATATATGGAAACATGATAAAACTGTGAACTTGTGAAATAAAATATTCATGTGAAATATTTGTTTTACAAATTGTTCAGTGCCTCACCAGGGCCGTGACTATGTAGTTGTACTCTTTAAACATAACACACATTTCATGCAAGTGTCTTAATAAATAAAGTCTTATAAATTGTTGAAGGAATGCATGTGACCTTCCTCTTTTTGAGAATAACACCTATATTTGTCACGAAACCAGGCTTTTGGATTCAGAATGACAAGACACAAGAGTAAAAAATGAAAACAGTTTTTATAGTTGCAGCTGCAGCCAGGGAGAGGATCCAGAAGAGGTAGGGTCATGATCCAGAAGAGGTAGGGTCATGATCCAGAAGGCAAGGCAGGGGTCAAGCATGGGGAGTCAGAGTTCTTTAAACAGATGCAAGGGCTAATCCAAAATCCAGAGTCAAAGGGCCAGAAAAAGTTGTTGTCCCAGGGTCAGAAGGGCAGAGCAGAACCAGACGAGCGGCAGGCAGAGAGATGAATCCAAGAGGCAGGCGTGAGGTCGTGGTCCAAAACACAAGGCTTGAGGTTCAGGCATGAAACTATGAATGGCTTGAGAATCGGTGACCATGAGAGGTTTAATAATCTCGCCCTGGTGGAGAGGGAGAATGGATCTTATAAAGGGTGCAGAGCAGGTGAACCAGATGAGCTGAACAGGTGAGTGGAATCAGGGCTGATTGCTGTGATAGGCTGAGTGGGTGTGGTGAAGTGTTAACTGACAGGAGCAGATGTGAGCATGACAGGAGCTGAGGGATAAACAAAACATGAAGGAGAGGAGCAGAAAGCATGGCATGAAGGGGCAGGGAAGTGAGCAGATGTGGGGCCAGCAGGGGCCGCTGATCATGACAATATTGGATATGTAATCTGAAAATAATTACATAAACACTCATTTTAAAACATAATGAGCTTCCTAACATCACATCAGAGCTGTCTCTTCACATTTCCACTTCTGTTCTTAAAAAAATCTCTGCCCTCTAAAAGTTCAAAGTTATGGGATTTTATTGAAAAACACAAACATGTAAATAAAGTTTTGAGCTACACTTCAGTTTGTGGACTATCTTCTGTGTGAATCACTGCAGGAGTTACCTGAACTGCACAAAACACGACGATCTCGGCTCGTAACACTGTCTGTCTGCAGTCAGAGCATGTGAAGCGATGTCGGAGCGACCAGGACGCTTGAGCAGGAGCACTGAGAGCAACTCTTTTCTAAGCCGAAGACAAAGCGCTAAATATTATGCAGTTTCATGTAAGTGTGGTCAAACTCGAGCTGCGCTTGTTGTTCCACGGTGGGCCACAGCAGTAGCTTGTTGGAGCCATCTTGGAACTCAGGAAGATGCAGAATTAAAAGTGAAACCATACACTTGAAAAAGAGAAAACACCATCCATCCATGTTTGACCTGCTCGTTAATGGTCAGGGTTGTGGGGAGCTGGTGCCTCTCTCCAGCAGTCACTGGGCACGAGGCGGGGTTCATCCTGACCACATAGGCACAAATGAAACAAACATCTGTTCATGCATGCACACATTTTAGAGTTGCAGAAAGGCTACCAGGAGTTGAACCTACAACATTTAACTATGAAGCAGCAGTGACACCCAACTGCACCACCGTTCAGCCCAAATATTCCATCTTTGAAATAAACGGATGTCTTGAACACAGAACTAAAAACATCAAAACTGCAGTTTTTATTTTGTTTTGATTGTTCTAAATTTAAAGCAATAAACAATGTACTGGTTTAACTGGTTCCAGCTTTACTAATGTGAATATAGTACCTATTATTTATATTCCATGATAAACTGGCTCTTTGAATATTTGTCCTCTCTGCCTGATTCGTCAGAGTTTTACTGAAAACATCTGGCTCTTTGAGCAGCCGTTGTAAAGCCACCAGCATGTTTTCTATTTTGACCAGTTATTCACTGATGGCTCATTCAGGAGTTAAATGCAAAATGCTCCCCTTCTCTTGGTGATCATTACGAGCTCTGAGCCGGCCTGTTTCTCTGGACAATGATTTGATTGGAGCTGATTGGATTTGCTGCCTCGGCTGCAGCCCATCTCTCTCCTGCTTTCCCTCCGTCTCCGTGGTTAATGGAGCTTTTCGAAAGGCTTTATTAGAAGTAATTTGCTGCAGTGAGCGCTGACTGATATCTGGGCCATGACCCTGTCTCTCACATGAAGGGTAAAGAGGGAGTCCCAGTCACAGTGGAAATGGCAGGCCCTGCACTCTGTCCATAGATTAGAGTTTTTACTCTGAGCTGAAAACGTTGAAGAGATCTGGACGTTTTCAGCAGAGAAATGACAGACAGTGATTAAAAACAGATAACCATGTGACTGGGACCGATCAATACGGAGGAAGACTGAATAACTATGGTTCTTAAAGAAACCTGGTTTTTATGGTGGGGCAATGAGTAGAGCTGTTGCCTCTCAGTGAGAAGGTTGCCGGTTCTAATCCCGGCCCAAGACCTTTCTGGGTGGAGTTTGCATGTTCTCTCTGTGCTGCGTGGGTTTTCTCCAGGTACTCCGGTTTCCTCCCACAGACCAAAAACATGCATGTTAGACTGATTGGTAACTCTAAATTGTACCGAGGTGAGAGAGAGAGTGAATGGTTGTTTGTCTCATTTGTCTCTATGTGTCCCTGTGATGGACTGGAGACCTGTCCAGGGTGTCCCCCACCTCTCACACAGTGCTAGACATGGGCACCGGTGACCCCCCTTGGCCCAAAATGGAAGAAGCGGGTAAAACATAATGGATAGATATACATATATATATATGTATATACTTTGTTTTTATTTATATCTATATATATATATATATATATATATGACTTTACTACAGGGGTTCTCAAACATGTTGGGCCCAGGGACCCTGTAAAAGGGAAAAAAATTTCAGGGACCCCCTCATAACCCTCATGTTTCTTAATTAATTTTATTTAGTTTGTCTCTTTAATGCAATGGAAGTATTTGTGCAGCATAAATACCTAAGACCTGTTCATTAATAGTGTTAATACACTTTTTATGGGGTATTTTTCATTCAAGACACACTTAATTAACACAATTCTTCATTTCAACTTTCAAAAATTACAGTTTGAGAAAACTAACAGTATCAAAAACCACTTTAGAACGTTACCTATTCACTTAATGAACATTGGCAATCTTCTTGAAATTGTTACAGAAAACTCTTGAAATAAAACTGAACAGAATCATAACGACAGTAATCATTCATTCAACCTTTATTTATTCAAGTTAGTCTCACTGAGCCATGTAAACAAATTGAGCCACCTTAGAGACACAAATAAAATGTAAAATGAGTGGTTTCATTTGTGGAAGCTCTGCTTTCTAATTTTAATATACTGAAGTATACTTTACTCAAATGAATGGGGTGGTGGAAGATTAATCCATTGTGGCCATAGCCACCATCGACCACCCCCTGGCTCCTCCTTTGTGCCAGGTTGTGGATAAAATTGCTCTCCATAATTTCCAGGATCTATCACTCTGCATTGCCTCAAACAAACAAACAAAACAACAACAACAACAACAAAAAAAACAAACAAAAAAAGCCTACCTTCTTCTTTTTTTTTGCACAACGTAACTTCTACTCCCTTAAATTCTTGCAACAAAAACATTTTGGTTTGCTTGTGTTCATGGTCATTCACTCATCCCTTCTGGAAAACTACAAACGTTCACTACTCAAGTCCCTGAGTGACGGAGAAATCATCATCATGTTTGCATTAATATTAATAACGTCAGCAGCTTTTAGAGCTGAACATTAGACGCAGTGACCTCAAATGTTTTCTGTCGCAGGGAGAGCTCCCTCTGAAGAGTCATTCTGAGAGCGGTTCAAATCAAACAGGACGGCTTCGACTCTTTTTAAGAGAAAACTTGTCACTCAAACTGTTTGAACATATTTTAAAATTCAAGTGACACTAATGTGATGCACACAAATAATTGAGAAGGCAAATGTTTAGGGATAAAGCTGTTGGTTAACTAGTCCTGCTCAACGGTCACTACCAGAGGGACAACCCCGAACGCTCATTATTTTATGAGTTTTGTTGTTTAAAATTGTGAAGCCAATTCATTTGTTGCTCAAAACTGAAATGGAAAAGAAAAGAGTTTAATTTATTTAAAATATGTTTATATATACCGTATATTTAAATATATAATATAATTTGAATAAATCCATCCATTATCTTTACCCGCTTATTCCTTTGTGGGTCGTGGGGGTCACTGGTGCCCATGTCCAGCAGTCACTGTGCGAGGCAGGGGACACCCTGGACAGGTCTCCAGTCCATCACAGGGCTGAATTTAAATAAATATAAATTGTTTTTATATTATTAAAATATGGACTGCAAAAACAAAAGTTGAATGAGCGACCAGGTGGGAACGCCTCAAAAGAGAAGCGATGATATAAACCTGAAACTCCTCAAGACATCATGTATTTTTCTTTTTGAACGCTGAATGTCTTTTAAAAGTTTTCTCAGAATATTTGTCACAATAGGTCCACGTGTCAGTACTAATACTTTGTCTGTGTGTGTTTTAAACAAAATGTCCCTGGAAACAGGAAGTCTTTGAACATGTACAGACCCTCAGCCGGCTGGCTGCCACGCTCCTGCAACACTTTTAAAGCAGATGAACTTTATGGAGCACATTTGAAAGAACTGGAACACTGAAAGGCAGGGAAACATGATTTTATCCTGATTTATGGGTCAGATTTTTAAAGATGGCTGTCCCGAGATCCACTGGAGACTGACTTGGAACGCACGTGTCATTATACAGAGCGCCTTCAAAATCCCCTGCAACATTTAAGACCTTTTTTTGTTTGTTGGAAAATTCTTTCCAGCTTCTTGAAGCACTGGTTATTAAAGCTGCACTGATGGCTGCCAAGTTAACGCTGCAAATCCAGGAAGGTTTGTGTATCTGCATTTGATTTTCTCTTGTTTTTGCAGTGAGTGTTGCAATGGCAGCAGGCTAGTCCAGGCTTCCATCTTAGACCAAACTACAGCAGAGGCCCCTGCCTGTCATTCTGTGACCCGGTCAGATACATTTAATCGAGACCATGTTTGTATTTCTCCAGAGGTAAACCCCAGCAAGTCTGAGCTCCCCTGTGATTGTCTGAAGCCTCGTTGACGCAACACCTGATTGAACAACTTGGTGTCCTTTACCAGATTTACTCATTTGATTTAAATAAATGTGCAGTTTTTATGGTTAGATGTCAGTGATTGACAAGTTTAAAGACCTACATCAGTAAAGCAGATTGAGGAGGATGCAGTGCAGTGATGTCGCACAAAGTCAGACACAGTTGGTAGAACGGTTCCTTCCAGGTCAAAACCTTCTTAGGCTAAAAAAGTCTTCAGTTTGAAAACTATATAAACGGGACAGTCTTTAAAAAGTTCTGTCCTGAGAGCACCCTACAACCATACAGAAAAAAAACGTAAACTTCATGCGTGGAAATGATGTGTTTACACATGTGAATATTACGGTAAATTTATGGGGGGGGGGGGGGGTCTTTTTAGGGCCACAACAGCTTAAAAACCTGACAAGCCACATTAAATAGCTGCTAGCTATTAGCCAGCTAAGAGGAAGTAATTTCTAACAGTGATTTATTCTTTGCTGAACTTGAACAAATCGTGATGCAATCAGGCTTAACTTGACAAACTTGCTGGTAGCCGCCTGTTTAAGGCCCCTCACACAACCCCGCTATGATTAGAAGCAAACAAAAGACAAAAAAGACAAATGGGTAGTGGCTCTTTGCAGAATTTATTTGCATACTAAGAACAACTGGGCTCTATTTTATGTGGAATAAAAAAGACGGGTCATGGAGGGTACCTGAGGAAGCACCAAACTTCTGTAGGGAAGCTGTGGTGGTTTGTCATCATGGTGACTGTGTATCCCTGACATGTGACACACACATGTGCTTTGAGTGAAGACTTCGAAGCAGCGCTGACCCTGCTGACTACGGTCATTCCCATGTTGTGCTATGCTAACATGAAGTCATCTTCTAGTGCAAAGCAGCATCTTGACATGGTTCAAGATTTTCAATGTGTTGACTACTGAGACCAGCAGCGCCATGATTGCTGTCACATTAAAGGAACATTTACAAATGTGCTTTGATCCAGATGGTCTAATGGATCAAGCAGGTTGTAGAGAGTGTTGCAACATCATCAAGTATGAAGGTGGCCCTTAATGGCAAAACACATGAGTGATGTGTCATGCACATCAAAATACTGTAAATGCCTACATCCATCCATCCATCCATCTTCAGCTTGTTCTGAAGACAGTTCTCAGGGGCAGCAGCTTGAGCAGGGAGGTCCAGACATCTCTCTCCACAGCCTCTTCCAGCTCTTCTGGGAGGATTCTAAGGCGTTGCCAGGCCAACTGAGAGACATAGTCTCTCCAGAGTGTCTGGGTCTTCCCCGGGGTCTGTTCCCAGTCAGACATACCCGAAGCGCCTCCCTAAAGAGTAGCCCAAGAAGCATCCTTACCAGATGCCCGAACCAAATGGCTCCTCTCGATGTGGAGGAGCAGCGGTTCTACTTTGAGTCTCTCCTGATAACTGAACTTCTCACACTGTCTCTAAGGGAGAGTCCTGCTACCCTGCAGAGGAAACTCATTTCAAACATCTGTATCCACAATCTCTTTCTTTCAGTCACTACCCAGAGTTCATGACCATAGGTGAGGGGAGGAACGTAGACCGACCAGTAAACAGAGAGCTTTGCCTTACAGCTCAGCTCCCTCTTCACCACAACGGACCGGTGCAAAGTCCACAATATTGCAGATGCCACACCAATCTGTCAATCTCACGCGCCATTCTTCCCTCGCTCGTGAACAAACCCCTGAGATACTTGAACTCCTCCCCTTGAGGCCGAACCTTGCCCTGGACCCAAAGAGAACGATCTACACTTTTCCGGTTGAGGACCATGTCCTCAGATCTGGAGGTGCTGGTTCTCATCCCAGCTGCTTCACACTCGGCTGTGAACCGCTCCAGTGAGAGCTGGAGATCACGGCACAATGATGCCAACAGGACCACTTCATCTTCAAATGCCTACATTAGTTTTCAATTACAACACCTATATAGGCCGTAGTTAGCCACCAAACGATGCGTCCAGCATTCTTTCTTAATGCTGTTCTATTTTCAAATCTTCAGAAAGAATCTAGTTTTGTGTGCAACTCTCTACCTGCTTGGACATCGGATTCCTGCAGCAGTTCTTCTCCTCTCTTGTTTATCTGTAGTTCTGTTTTATGTTAGAAGTATAAAAATTGATGAGCACTGATAAAATCATTGCTGAAATTGAGAAATATCCACAAATATATGACCTATAATGTCTACATTGTAAAATCAATGCCAAAATAGATATTGCTTGGCAATCCATTGCCAAAGAAGTTGCCTGTTCTGCTGAATAGTCTTGTAAGAAGTGGTAAAGTTTACTATAATGTCTACACAAGCACAGATTTGTGCATGTCCAGTATGTCTTGTGGTGCCAGTTGACGAGCTTCCATTAATGTGCTGCATCGTGATACTTCCTGTGTGTTTTTGACATTAGAGATTATAATCTGATTTAATCAGTAGATAACAGGAGCAGTAACAAATCCAGATAATTCATGTTTTCTTTTCATGTTTCTTACCCAGCTGAGCTCCAGTTTGCATGTAAATGTAAATGTGATTATCCTGATGTGGGTGTTTTGAGAGAGAAAGTATTTCTTAGTGTTGTTTTGTCTGAATGACTCAGATCAACCAAGCTCATGAATAATTAACAGGACATGAGTTCAGCTGTGAATATTTCATGCCGCATGAAAGTGAGCAGAAATATTGAGAAGAGTTAGGCCTTGTCCAGTCCACTCTCAGAGGAGAGGTGTGTTAGAAGGGAACAGAAACATGACTATCAGGACAACAGAACAACCAACAGTTGGTTTTCACACACGGACAAGAAAAAGTAGGTTTTATAGATGTAAACTACTTTCACGTGACCTAACAGGGTCACTCTAGATACTCTGGGTTACATTCTATTAAAATAATGTTTGCCAAAATGAGAACCGTAAAACCAAAATCTTCAGTACCAGTTACTGTCATCAACAACAAATATGTGACTAATGGTGCAATTTACTTACCGTGGTGTCAAAACTAGATTTATCAGAGCCAGAGTTTGTTTATTGTCATTCCACCACATGTGGTACATGTGGTGGAATGACATTGTGTACACAGGGTCCCAGTTACATCCAACAAAAGTATAAAATATAAAAGAAAAACAGCAATAAGATCTAAGATATGAACTAAGAAAAACGTTAACTAAAAATGCGTTAAGCACTAGTAGCATAAAAACAATACGTGAAACAGCAGCACCAAGATCAACATGTGCATCTGTGATTCCAAGATCGGTGCCCTGAGACCCAGACACTAAACACTTCTGCAGAAGCTGCATGAAAACAAAGTTGTTGGCAGAGACATTCATCACAACCCCTGTTTTTATTGCCTGCTGCCATGAAAAAAAATGCAGTTATGTAATTACTTTTATCTGTATTCATTTTCCTGTTTGAATGTTAGCAAAATATATCCTCAACCAGAGTGCAAATTTTATTGAAACTCTCAAAAAGTAATAAATGAAAATGCTGGTGAAGAGTCTCATTCATCCAGGACATGGTACATAAAAAAAAAAAAACTTATTTAACGATAAAAACAAGTGGGCTTCTTTTCTGTAGCTGAAGACGTTTCACTTCTCATCTGAGGAACTTTTTCAATTCAAAGAACAGAGAGTGGGGTTCAAGTTATAAAGCTGAGGTGTTCTGTAAGCTAGATTCACGTGCAGATTGGATGTATGTATGTATGTATGTATGGATGGATGGATGGATGGATGGATGGATGATGGATGGATGTATGGATGGATGGATGTATGGATGGATGGATGGATGGATGGACTGAGTTAAAATCTGGTGTGATAGTAGCTGAATGTTTGTGTATTAAAAAATCACACCAAATTTTTGTTTGAAACTGGTGTGCAAGATGGTGAATTATATTCAATCCTTTCAGGAATTATAAATTTAAATATATTGTTTTTTGGGTCTTTTTTAAACTTTGTTTAGTTTTGGTTTTACTCACTTTTTAGTTATGCTGTAGGTTCCCTTCACACTTAATGACAACACGCTCTACAACCAAAAATCCACCCACCAGACTCCAGATGGTTTTTAAAGGGTTTTGGTGAAGTCCCCAGTGGGCTCCCCTTCTACGTAACAAGGTCTTGATGGCAGCATATTGCTGTCCTGAGTGAAGCATGGTAGCAGTGTATTCATGACTGGCACTCATGCACACCAGCATGGTTGCTTGGTAAGGTCTTGAGACGAGACTTGCAACACTGATCTCATGCGTAGTCAATGTTTGTGATTATGACAAGAGTTTAAAAATGGCCTAGAGCCACAGGTGTCACAACAATTATATGTGCTGGGGACGTGTCCCCCCCCCCCCCCCCCCCACACACACACACATTTACCATGAATTATTAGTTCACCCAGCACTGTTTCTATTTCTTCATGAAAAAAATCCATTCCACTTGATTTTAGTGAATACTCTAAGCTCTAAAAATCCACTCCGGGTTTTTCTGGTTACCTACAACAACTCCATGCAGTGTTTCTCCTCGGTCATCTGCCTTGGCAGGGCGCTCATGGGGGAAGGACGGGAGGACACCTCTGGTTTGCATGCTAGCTTAGCACCACTTTAGAGCTGGCAGTTGTTGATGGGGTTGGGGGTTCGTGTGTGTGAGAGAAGCGGAGTGCTGCGTTTGTAGCATCTTAGCTGATGCATCTATATTGCAAGCTGCTCTCTTAGCGCTACGTTAGTTCCAGCAGGTTTTGACATGGTGGGCAGAGGGTGTTTGTGCTATAATCACACAAGGAGAGCTGTTGGTCAGGCTACTTCTTATTGTGCCATTAACTCTAAAATAGTTATTGAATCAAGTGTTTACTTAAGTAGGTAAACATAGTTGTTTAACAACCCATTAAAATACACCAGAATGCAGGAAATGGCATCGACTTTATTCAAAATTTTCCCAGAGTTAATAGAAAAACGTCCAGTTTCAAGATGTTCTGCAGTTTAAAAATGACGTGTGCAGGTTCTTATTGATCACGTCAGTGCTTGCTGTTACATGATCAGATTGAAAACAGGTCAACAGATCCCATTCTCCAGTCTCATGGAAACAGACTTTCACTGAGGGACACGTTTGGCCGCTTGTCTTGTGCAGAGTCAGCAGCTCAGAGATGGGAACGCTTCGAGATGCAGTTTGAGCTCCATGTAATGTCTGCAGGACGATCAGGATGGATGCTCACTGGGAAATGAATTAAAGTAGCATCAAATACATTTGCATGAAAATAAAGATAATCAGAAACAGTCCAATTTAACTGCACTTTTGCTTTATTGCAAAAAAAAAAACCTGACTCTGGTTTTAAAGTTGTGCAACATTTTTATTTCTTTTTTTATTGGCTAATGTATTTAATTCCCATTTGCGCACATACAACTTCTGCCACTTTTTTATTTGGTGTGTTTTAGCTATTGAATATGCAGCCAAAACATGTGCATTCAAATGAATTAGTGTTAAAGATTTGGATTGTTGTCCAAAATGATGACATTGTCTGTTTTCAGGGATGTGAAGAACCCAGTAAGAAAAATCTTCAGTGCATTTTATTGATATTCAGGAAGAAACAGAGGAGAGTGCTTGTGTCTGTGATGGTACATTAAATTCTCGAACACATGCAAACATCTTCACCACAAAGAAAATTAGACAGATTAGACAGATGAACAAGTGAGGCGCTGAATAAAAGCACGTATCAGCAGACAGTATGTAGCTCCAGGTGTTTATGTCTGTGTAGGTTTTAAATAACTGTTGGCTGCGGCCCATTAAACATACATTCTTATCTGGATCAGGTGTGTGTGTGAAAGCGATGTGCTGCTCACAGAAACCACAGGGAGGGACATTAACACCTCTGCCTCTTGTCATTCTTGTAAAAGCTTTGTTTCAATGTGATTTCTTGGCCTCAAAGTTGTGTTTACACAAGTTCGGGGCATCTCGATTTATCCTCAGTGCTCAGATCAACAGCCTAATGTGTGTTCAAACGTTTTACATGCGAGAGTTAAAATACTGATGTGTGAGTGTCTGACTGGTTTGAACTAAAGGAGATTCTGGTTTTGAGACCACGGTTCATTTCCCCTACATGTATTTTTTGATCATAAGAGACAGCTGCTCTTCAACCAACATGTCCTTTCTATCCTAATTTCAGTTATTTAGCATTTCTGACTATCGTGGTGCAGAGGTCAGAGAAGGTGGGCCTGTGATCAGATTCAACTCCCCAGACCAACAGCATCAAAATGTGGGTGGGAAAGTTGAAGCACCCACACCTGCCTCCACCCTCACTTCCCACCATCTGAGCCCTTGAGCAAGGCCCTTAACCCCCACCATCTGCTCCCCCAGGTGCCCCACGTGGCAGCTCTCTGCTCCACACAGAGGGCTGTGGTAGTTCGGTGGTTGTGTCAGGAAGGACATCCGGCGTAAAAACAGCCACCAAGTCTTCGTGCGAGTTCGTTCACTGTGGCGACCCCTGAGGAAGGAGCAGCTGAAAGAATAACAAAAAAGATTGATATAAAGTTTTCAGACAACTCAAAGTATGTTTCTATTATAAGCCTCAGGTTGATGACATGATCATGTGCTGCTTTAAAGGGATAGTTCAGAAATTGTTTAGTTCTGTGGAAAACCTTCTCTGTTGTAACTATCTCTTAGAACGACCTCAGTTAGGAGGAAGTTTAATTTGAGCATAAATGATGTTTGCCTGAACAGCTAAGACCAAAGTGGCTTACTGCTGCGTTAAAACAACTTCAATCCCAAAACTATCTTGGCTATTCATATGACCATGATTTAAAAAAAACCTTACATCAACTTCAAGTCCTCAATAAATAATAATTTACATATAATTGTATTAATATTTGTGGGTTCAAACAGCAGCAGTAACTAGATGTAGTACTTCCCCTGCAGCCTGGTATACTTTCTAGCCATCTATTATCTTTACCCGCTTCTTCCATTTTGGGTCACAGGGGTTGCCGGTGCTCATGTCCAGCAATCACTGTGCGAGGGGCGGGGTACACAGGGTGGAGTACACCCTGGACAGGTCTCCAGTCCATCACAGGGACACATAGAGACAAACGAGACAAACAACCATTCACTCTCTCACCTAGGGACAATTCAGAGTTATCAATCAGTCTAACATGCATGTTTTTGGTCTGTGGGAGGAAACTGGAGTACCTGGAGAAAACCCACGCATGCACGGAGAGAACATGCAAACTCCACCCAGAAAGACCCCCAAACCGGGATTTGAACCAGCAACCTTCTCGCTGTGAGGCAGCAGCTCTACCAGATGTGCCACTGTGCTGCCCCCGGTACACTTTCTGTAGGAATTTTACAATATTCCCATCTGAAGAACTGTGTATTATAAAACTGGTGTAAAGTTTGTAAAATAGCAATTGCATGAATGATTATGTTTTGTTATTTATTAATATTTTATTTAATTTGATAGTTGTACGCATTACAGTCATAAACAAATTGTTTTTTCTCTGAACTGAGGTTGTTCAAAGACCCAGCTACAAAATGAAAAATGTGAATTGTTAAGAATCATTGTACAAAAAAAAAAAAAACACTTCTAAAGAGCTGAACTTTTGCTTTAAGGTAAAAAAAAATGGACAAAACACATAAACAGAGTTTAGAAACCAACTGCACATGTAGCCAATTTGGTCCAACAGTTTAAGGACTACTGATTCATCTTCTACTGATTATTTACAAAAATGTTGGCCGTTTCAAAATGTGTGTGCTTGTAACGCACACTAAATTTACTATGTATATATATATATATATATATATATATATATATATATATATATATATATGTATATATATGTGAATATACATACATATAATTTTTGGGGGCAGCTGTGGCTGAGTGGTTAGAGCAGTCGTCCACCAATGGGAGAGTTGGGCGATCTATTTGATCCTCTCTGTATTCTACATGGTTGGCCATTTATTTATTATCTGCTGCTATTTGTATCTATATTTTTATTTTATGTTTTCCTGTCTGCTGTGCTTGTTTGTTTCTATTGTACAGCACTTTGGTTGGCCTTGTTGCTGTTTTAAGTGCTCTATAAATAAATTGGTATGGTATGGTAAGGTCGGCGGAGTTTGCCATGGACCTTAGACTAGGTACAAGTAACTTTGTCACTGTGTGCAGGTGCCAAGTCCTGCTGGAAAATGAAATCTGCATCTCCATAAAGTTGGTCAGCAGCAGGAAGCATGAAGTCTCTAAAACTTGCTGGTAGACGGCTGCGTTGACTTTGGACCTCAGAAAACACAGTGGACCAACACCAGCAGATGACATGGCACCCCAAACCATCACTGACTGTGGAAACTTGACACTGGACCTCAAGCAACATGGATTCTGTGTCTCTCCTCTCTTCCTCCAGACTCTGGGACCTTGATATCCAAAGGAAATGCAAATTTTACTTTAATCAGAGAACATAACTTTGGACCACTCAGCAGCAGTCCAGTCCTTGTTGTCTTTAGTCCAAGCAAGCAAGACGCATATGACGCTGTCTATTGTTCAAGAGTGGCTTGACACAGGGAATGCGACAGCTGAAACCCATGTCTTGCATATGTCTGTGCGTGGTGGTTCTTGAAGCACTGACTCCAGCTGCAGTCCACTCTTTGTGAATCTCCCCCACATTTTGGAATAGGTTTTGTTAAGTTTTGTGGTTATCCATATTGCTTGTACACTTTTTTCCTACCACATTGTTTCCTTCCATTCGCCTCTCTATTAATGTGCTTGGACACAGAGCTCTGTGAACAGCCAGCCTCTTTAAAAATGACCTTTTGATGCATTGCCGTCATTGTGCAAGGTGTCATTGGTCGTCTTTTGGATAGCTGTCAAGTCAGCAGTCTTCCCCATGATTGTGTAACCTACAGAACTAGACTGAGACCATTTAAAGGCCTTTGCAGCTGTTTTGAGTACATTAGTTGACTCGAGTGTTGCATCAGGTGTTTTTAATATTGAACCTTTTCACGATATTCTAATTTTCTGAGATACTGAATTGGGAGTTTTCATTAGTTGTCAGTTATAATCATTGACATTAAAATAAATAAATATTTGAAATATATCAGTCTGTGTGTAATGAATGAATATAATATACAAGTTTCACTTTTTGAATGGAGTTACTGAAATAAATCATGTTTCAGTGAATAACTGAAAAGAGAAGGCCTCTAAGGCCTCCAGATGCTGTAAACGTTGTATTTTTCATTATTGGGTTTTCTAATTAGAGTTACTTCAGTGAGGGCAGTCAGTCTACACACTGGAGTCTGACATAGACTTCACATCCTGCTGGGTGGTTATTAATAAAGACTCATCAATGTGATCGTGTATCAATTAAAGCAGGAGTTCTGGTGACAAGTGAAACATGTTGGTTGCTGTGTGAGCTGACAGAGGAAGGCAACATGTTCTGCGTGAGAAAACTTAACTCAGGAAGCTGTTTCCTCCTGATGTTTAGCCTCCCCAGAAGAGACTGTGATGTTTTGGTCAACAACATTTGCTGTAAGTCAATTAGAACTGTAGATTATGAGTTTTTCTATGCCAAGAGGTAAAATATAAAATGATGCCAAAAGGCCAACATAAATTGAAAAGAGATCTGGTACAAGCTTCAAAGATATTCAGAGTCAACTGCTGCTGTGTTCACTTTGCTTAAATGCTGTAAAGTTATACCATTATTAGCATGAAGTTTTACATCCTGGATTTATTTTGACCCGAATTTACACACAAGTGATGAGGAGGAAGAGAGGACTGGAGGATGTCTGGACATTTATTGATTCAAAGATGTTGCTGGTAAACAGTAATCCAGAGCAATGAGGGAAATCACAAGGAAACACAGATCAGGTTTCACTCCATCACTCCCACTGTGATGCTAACTGAAACCCATCCATCCATCCATTTTCTTTACCCGCTTATTCCATTTTTGGGTCACGGGGGTCGCCGGTGCCCATGTCCAGCAATCACTGTGCGAGGGGCGGGGGACACCCTGGACGGGTCGCAAGTCCATCACAGGGACACATGAGACAAACAATCATTCACTCTCTCACTCACACCTAGGGACAATTTAGAGTTACCAATCAGCCTAACATGCATGTTTTTGGTCTGTGGGAGGAAACTGGAGTACCCGGAGAAAACCCACGCATGCACGGAGAGAACATGCAAACTCCACCCAGAAAGGCCCCTGGACCGGGGTTTGAACCAGGGACCTGCTCACTGAGAGGCAGCAGCTCTACCAGTTGCGCCACCGTGCTGCCCGTTAACTGAAACCATAAGAGGCAAATAAAAGAATAAAATCACTTTTTGTTGTCAACAAAGGCCTTGAGTCGTTCAGGATGTCCCTTTGAGCCTGATACATGAGATAGAACAGAACTTTACTCAGCCTGTTGTTGAATAATATTTTATGCATTCTAAGGTAGTGCTTTGTGAAATGTTTATGAATAATCAGGATCTTACCTGTTGTAGATAACTGGTTTTTAGTTTCTGAGTACTGGTGAGCTATTGTTTAAAAGACATTCACCCCCTCCCCCAGTATGTTATACTTTTATTGCTGTCATAACTACGTCATGGTCTATAAATTGTCCTTCTTTACAAAAAATATTACTTAAAAGATAAAAGGAAATACATTTTCTACAGAATAAAATTATGTAATGTACAAAAGGGGCTCCATGAATCTTCATACCCTTTAAAGTGACTGTACCAATTCAACACAGAGAAAAAGTTATTAAAAAGAACAAGGGATGGATCCAAAAAGACTTCCAAGACCCTAAACGTCCCCTGGAGTTCTGTAACATCCATCATGTAGAAATGTAAGCAAGACGTGTAGAACTACCAGATCAGCTAAAGAAAACTCATAATGTGAAATAAAACATGTTAAATTTTGATTAATGTCTGACAAACTCTAGTCAACATTTATTACGAGGATTCTTCAACAATGACTTTGAGGGGTGAATGATGTCACAATCACTTTTTTACCTGTTATATTTTTATATCATTTGTTTTTATTATTACTATTATTATAATTAGAAAGGCCTATTTAAATTGACCATGATTGACTTGTGACAGCAATAAAAGCATCAAACATCCAAAAGGGTGAATTCTCCTTATATACACTACATGTGGCTTCAATGACTCAACTCTGGTCATGAGCAAAAGGCCGACACTAACTCACATTAAAGGTTTAGTGCATTTAATTATTTATTTATTACCTCTTTAGGATGTTTTCTTGTATAATCGTTGGCTTAGTGAGCATCTGTAGTCCTTATGGTGACCAAAGCTCAGTGCAATGTGACTAAACTTCATTTGGATACAGAACTCGTGTATTTTTTGTATCTTTTCATGTGCTGTGAAAGAAAGTAGCTCCAGTGGTAGCGCACGTTCTCCAAAAGTCTTCCAGTTTTTATTGTACTATTAGCACTTTATCTTTGTGTCCAGTGTGAGGAAACAATAACTTTAATAAATAATATGCAGCAGAGGACGGTACAGAGATAAAAGCATGTTCAATTAAGTCAAAATTGAAAAATTCTAATTATTAAATCTGTTTTTTCAACAGCTAAATGTTACAACTGGAGAGATGCACAAAGTTTGTTTTCTCAGTCATCCAGGTATATAACAACAAAAAAGGTTGAATCATGTCATCTGGACTTCGTTTTTTTGTT
>NC_056510.1:42496904-42497654 GCF_014905685.2 Nematolebias whitei | reverse complement strand
TTCTGGGTAATACCAGATGGCTAGGCCTCAGACTGACGAAGCCTCTTGGATGAGGGGCGAAACGTTTCTTTTTAACAAAAAAACGAAGTCCAGATGACATGATTCAACCTTTTTTGTTGTTATATACCTGGATGACTGAGAAAACAAACTTTGTGTTTTTGAAACCATTAGTGAAAAGGCCAGACTTCAGGGGTATCTGAGGCAGGCTTGAAACACAAGAGTCAGGGTGGCTTCTGGGTAATACCAGATGGCTAGGCCTCAGACTGACGAAGCCTCTTGGATGAGGGGCGAAACGTTTCTTTTTAACAAAAAAACGAAGTCCAGATGACATGATTCAACCTTTTTTGTTAACTGGAGAGATGGTTCAGAGCATTTTAACACAAGATATCTTCAAACTTTTAGGAAAATATAATTTTAATTTAAGTTTTATCACTAAGTTCATATTTCCTTTACATTGTACATGTTCAGTCAGCCATCTTACTTTTAAGCTTATAAAACCTGCTGTAGTTGAACAAAGAGGCAGGTTTTACTAGAAAGTCCGTTTGTGTTCTACCTTTGCCTTTTAACGACCTAAAATGTATTTGTATTGCTCTGACTCACTCGCAGTGTTATTTGTCCTGACTTTGCTGTTTCCAACACTTTATTGTCCTATTCCTCAGGTGGGCTGTGACTGTGGCTCAGACTGGATGAGCCTGTCCATTCATCCAGCTGTTGATCCATCCCTCCAGCTGTTGATCCATCCCTCCAGCT
>NC_056510.1:42495930-42496894 GCF_014905685.2 Nematolebias whitei | reverse complement strand
ATCCCTCCAGCTGTTGATCCATCCCTCCAGCTGTTGATCCATCCCTCTGTCAGCCTGAGAAACAATCTGATGACAGAACTTCAGAGAAAAGGGGAAAGCGATCACAGTTATGGCCAGCGGTAAGTAACAAAATTCAATCTTAGCTCAAAAGATTTGTTTATTTTTGGATCTCCCCCAGTCATTTTTTTTTTTTTTTTTTTTCATTTAGCCTTTATTTATCCAGGTTAGTCTCATTGAGCCACGAGAACTCATTTTCAAGAGAGACCTGTTTAGGGAGCACATGGTGGGGGTTAAGGGCCTTGCTCATGGGCCCAGAGTGGGGCGAATGAGCGTTTAATCTGTTTATCGGTTTTCCAAAAAGCAAGAGAGGAATTTGTAGAGTTTTCTTTAGGTTAAACTGGATAAACCACTAAAAGCCTCCAAACCAAACTTTATGATAGCATTCATTTTCAGAACAAAATCTTATCTAATATCAACCCAAGTTTTTGTATGTGCTTCTGTTTGTCTTGGCTGTAACAGCTGACGGTGCCGGCAGTCTTGGTTCTGAACAGAACCATCTGAGTGTTCCTGTTGTGGACCATGGACCATGGGCAACAGCCATGAACAACCTGGGCATCATGCCTGTGGACATGAGTGGGCAGCCGCTGGTCTCAGGTACTGTCTTCACTCAACTTTTCAGCGTTTCCTTTGACTTGAGCGCTGGATCTTCTATTTATTTAAAAAAAAAACTTTTTTCTTCTTGTATTATATTTCATTTATTACTATGTTTATGTATCTGAGTGTGAAGGAAGAGATTTTTTATACAAAGATATTTTTTGGTACGCCAAAGGTTGCACTGCCATGTTATTGTTAAGACCCCTTCACATTGGATGATGACTTTGTTACAGTTTCCATGACTTGCTGGAATGTGGATCCATCATCCATCCATCCATCCATCCATCCATCCATCCATCCATCCATCCAT
>NC_056510.1:42481239-42495920 GCF_014905685.2 Nematolebias whitei | reverse complement strand
ATCCATCCATCCATCCATCCATCCATCCATCCATCCATCCATCCATCTATCCATCCAGCCATCCATCCATCCATCCATCCATCCAGCCATCCATCCATCCATCCATCCATCCATCCATCCAGCCATCCATCTTTTTTCCTTACATAGTGGTTCCTGTTCAGGGTGACAAGAAGCTGGAGCCTTTCTTCAGCAGTCATTTGGCAAAAGGCATGGCACACCTTGGACTGGTCACCAGACCATCATGAGGCCACATAGAGACAAATGAGACAGTAAACCAGTCATGCTCTCACTCACACCTAGGGACACTTTAGAATGATCAAACATGCAGGTTTCTGATGTTGCGACATTTTCCTGAGAGATTTGTGGTTCTTGACTATTAGACTGCAGTGGAGGAGGAAACACTATTTAGTAGCATAACAGGAGAAGATGAAGGACTTTTCTGTGCAGAACCTCTTCTTCTGGACTCAGCAGGTCTGACTATCATGAAAACAAATGTCTCTTGCTTTACAGCCAAAGGGGAAATGATGAATGGATGAGTATGGCACAAGCTAATAATTTAAAGCAACAACGGTGCCACCCTGCTCCCCCATGCACCACTTAGAACCCCAATACTCTGTCATGACAATGCAAACAACCACGACCTTGCTTGGAAAATCTTTTGCATGAAGGCACACTAGATGTATATTCCATGCTGGAAGATCCTGATCCTTATAGACCATCTACGTTGTGCCGATTTTATGTCGTAGAACTTATCTTCCTTAGATAGAGAACTTTACTAAATGGCTTTTCTATGTATGTGAATGTTCCTGTAAAGTGCCCTAAAGACAACTTTTTTGATTTGGTGCTATATAAATAAACTGAATTGAATCTAATTCTTAAACTGCAGCAGGATCTGTGCTGATGTTTATAGAAGTCACATTCACCGGCTGTCGTCAATCATATAAGCTGCTGTAGCTGTAGGTATAAAACAGAGATCAGAGCGTGTAAAGCCTAGAAGATGTGACTGGATGGTCCTAGTGAGTGAGGCCACCTGCTCCTGGGAATAAACACTAACAAACAGATTTATTACAGAATGATCTTGATGCAATATTGATGATGACTCACTCACAGGAACTTTATAGTTATTTTTAAAGCATAGTAAACCACAAAGAAGATTGCTGAAGGGAATTATTTATTTTTATTCATTTATCTATTTTGTAGCTGACACAAGGCAGACATCCGACACACATTCAACGCTTTGTGCTCTTCTTCAGTCCAGCTGAGCTCTGCACCACACTCCTTTTGGTTCTGCTCTGTCCATTTTCTAAAAAACTCACATCTGAGGTTTAGGTTTACTTGTATGCAGGTCAACACAAGGTCAACAATATAATGAAATGCTGAGGACGAGAAGAACCGTCTCGACTCGCCAAAACAAACAAACAAAAAAACAAGAAAGACAAAACAAGAATCCAAAAAAGTTCAATCTGGTCCTCTGGACATTCAAAAAAACAAAACAAAGCAAAAAAATGTAGAAACGTTTCGTCTCTCATCCGAGAGACTTCCTCAGTCTGAGGTGCTGTATTCAGCTCAGTCTCTTAAATAGCACCTTCTCAGAGTGGATCAACCAGTTTTGCTGCTGACAACCAAAACCAGCTGATCACATGCTCAAGAAGGACCATCAGCCTAACAATGGATCATTAGCACCTGATGGCTGTTTACTATTCACAGAGGGCTGAGTGATACTAGCAATCACAGCATTGTAAGAGGGGGACAGTTGAACCCGGAGGCTCCACCCCTGTTTAATGATGGACGATTTCTTTTCACAAAGATGGCCTCCTTTACTCCTCTCTCAAACCATCGTTCCTCTCTGTCCAGGATGTGAACATCTTCATCCCTGAAAGAGTGACCGCTGGCCTGGAGATGAGTGTAGACCTCAGAGTCCTGGCCTGATGATGTTGATCTTCTGTGCTGGTCCATCCTTTTGGCCAGTGGCTGTTTAGTTTCCCCAATGTAAGACTGATCACAGCCCTCCTGACACTGAACAGCATACACAACATTACTGTTTGTGCCGGGGGACTGGATCTTTGGGATGAACCAGTCTTTGCCGTAATGTATTTTGGGGTTTAAAAGCCACTGGGACGTTATGTTTAGAAAATAAACGTCTCAGTTTCTCTGATACTCCCTCAACATACGGAATGACCACTGGTCTGGGTCTGGGTTCCTCCTTTTCACCTGTTGGCTGACTGGAGTCCTGTTTGGGTTTCTTCTCTGCTTTCAGGAAGGCCCAGTTAGGATATCCACATTGCTCTAGAGCCTGTCTTGTGTGGGATTTCTCCTTCTGCCTGGCTCCTGAGCTAGTGGGGATGCTGTCTGCTCTGTGATACAGAGTCCTGATGACTCCTAACTTGTGCTCCAAAGGGTGATGGGAGTCAAACTGCAAATACTGGTCTGTGTGGGTGGGTTTGCGGTACACCTCGGTTTGCAAATGTCCTCTATCAGAGACTGAGACCTCACAGTCCAAGAAAGCCAACCTGCCATTTTTTACATCTTCTCGTGTGAACTTGATGTATTTATCCACAGAGTTGATGTGGTCAGTAAAATGTTGGACTTCCTGAGATTTAATTTTAACCCAGGTGTCGTCAACATACCTGAACCAATGACTTGGTGGTGTCCCTGAAAAGGACGTCAAGGCTCTCTTTTCTACCTCCTCCATGTACAGGTTGGCAACAATAGGAGAAACTGGAGACCCCATAGTAAAGGAGGCCATCTTTGTGAAAAGAAATTGTCCATCATTAAACAGGGGTGGAGGCCTCCGGGTTCAACTGTCCCCCTCTTACAATGCTGTGATTGCTAGTATCACTCAGCCCTCTGTGAACAGTAAACAGCCATCAGTGTGCTAATGATCCATTGTTAGGCTGATGGTCCTTCTTGAGCATGTGATCAGCTGGTTTTGGTTGTCAGCAGCAAAACTGGTTGATCCACTCTGAGAAGGTGCTATTTAAGAGACTGAGCTGAATACAGCACCTCAGACTGAGGAAGTCTCTTGGATGAGAGACGAAACGTGTCTATATATATTTTTCTTTTTGCTTTGTTTTGTTTTTTGTTTTGTTTTTGAATGTCCAGAGGACCAGATTGAACTTTTTTGGATTTTTCTACCTGGATTATTGAGCATGCATCAGGACAAAACAAGAAGTCAAAAGTGAAAAAGAAATACATCTACAGCAGCATGGTCCTGTTAGCAGAGTGGTTCTGTTAGCAGAATGGTTGTGTTGGTAGAGTGGTTCTGTGAGCAGAGTGGTTGTGTTGGTGGAGTGGTTCTGTTTGCAGAGTGGTTCTGTTAGCAGAGTGGTCCTGGTACCATAGTGGTTCTGTTAGCAGAGCGGTCCTGTTAGCAGAATGGTCCTGTTAGCAGAGTGGTTCTGTTAGCAGAGTGGTTCTGTTAGCAGATTGGTCCTGTTGGTAGAGTGGTTCTGTTAGCAGAGTGGTCCTGTTAGCAGAGGGGTTCTGTTAGCAGAGTGATCCTGTTAGCAGAGTGGTCCTGTTAGCAGAATGGTTCTGTTAGCAGAGTGGTTCTGTTAGCGGAGTGGCTCTGTTAGCAGAGTGGTCCTGTTAGCAGAGTGGTTCTGTTAGCAGAGTGGTTCTTTAAGCATAGTGGTTCTGTTATCAGAGTGGTTCTGTTAGCAGAGTGGTTCTGTTAGCAGAGTGGTCCTTTTAGCAGAGTGGTTCTGTTAGCAGAGTGGTTCTGCTAGCAGAGTGGTTCTGCTAGCGGAGTGGCTCTGTTAGCAGAGTGGGCCTGTTAGCAAAGTGGTCCTGTTAGCAGAGTGGTCCTGTTGGTAGAGTGGTTCTGTTAGCAGAGTGGTTCTGTTAGCAGAATGGTTCTGTTAGCAAAGTGGTTCTATTAGCATAGTGGTCCTGTTTGCAGAGTGGTTCTGTTAGCAGAGTGATTCTGTTAGCAGAGTGGTCCTGTTAGCAGAGCGGTCCTGTTAGCAGAGTGGTTCTGTTAGCAGAGTGGTTCTGTTAGCAGAGTGGTTCTGTTAGCAGAGTGGTTCTGTTAGCAGAGCGGTCTCTGCTAGCAGCATGATGATAGTAACATCTGCAGCAATGGACAATGACTGCCCTCCAGAACCTGGTCTGGCAGACACAGAACATCCAAAGTTCCCCATGGAACCGAACTGTTCCATAAATGGAATGGTAAATGGACTGTACTTATACAGCTCCTTTCTATCTTATTGAGATACTCAAAGCGCTTTACAACAATCTGTGCCTCATTGACCCATTCATACAGCACTCTAGATCTATACAAAGATAATTGAACAAATCCTTCTAAAGAGACTAATCAGAGCTTTATCACATTCATACACTGAAGGGACACACATCAGAGGCAACGAGGGGTTCAGTGTCTTGCCCAGGGACACTTCGGCATGTGACTGCTGTGGGGTTCGAACCCGCAACTCTTGCATTGGAAGACGACTGCTCTAACCACTCAGCCACAGCCGCCCAAATATATAGAGTTCAATTCGTGCAGGCAGATGGAGGATCATGGAGGAAGCTGCCATGACAGTCCAGAGCATGAGCCTGAGGCAGGAAGGAGGCCAGAAACTGAACCACGATGGCAGGATAGCAAGGCAGTGACACACAACATCCTTCAGACGGCTCGATCCTCCCTGTGTTTCCACCAGTCTGTCGTGTTCTTGTTCAACAGGTTCAACACGTTGAGATGAGCTGTTATGTCAGTTCACATTTCCACTTTTCATCTCGCAAAACTGTAGAGTCTTTTCCTGTACTGTCCATGAACTGACAGATTTCCTTGCTGAGCTCCAAAACTATTGAAAACTTTTTCTTGACTCAGACAACGCACCTCTGGATGATAAGGACTGTCGGCAAACTGAATCTATTTCCCTCATAAAAGACTGAAACTGCCGGTGATTTAAACCTTGAGCTCACATAAAGTTTACGGTTTGTGTTAGAGTGCTCATTACATGCTCCATTTTTAGGACTTTACACACAACGTTTCCTGGTGTATGATGCAGCGATATGCTGTTAACTCACCAGTACCGTTCTCCTCCTGCATCTTTACTTGCATCCTTCCCTCTAGTCCACTTTTTTCACTGCACATCACTGGTGCTCTATCTGTTGTAAGTGCAACAAGTATGTCCCAGGGCAATTTCATGTTGGTTATGCTTTGACACACGTTTTCAAAAATGTATTTCCCTGTTGTTGTCCCGTGCATCGATTTAATGTCCAATATTTGCTCTGTAACACACAAACTGGAGTCCACTCCACGGATGAAGATGGCCAGCTGTGCAGTGTCCGTCATGTCAGTACTTTCATCAACAGCAAGAGAGTATGCAATGAAGTCTTTGCTTTTTTACTCATCTGTGGTCTTAAATCAGTGACCATCTCACAAATCCTATCAGCAACCAGCAACTCTGCTTTTTATCTGGACATGAGACGTTGCACATCTTCATCATGCAGCTCTTCAGAAACTCTCCCTCTGTAAATGGCCAGGCTGATCTCCTTCCACAGCAGCTTCACTTTGTGACATTGCTCTGGTAAATAAACGTCAGCTGAAATCTTTAACTCTTTCTGCGTCTTCTGCTGTGCTTTCAGGTTTTGCAGCTCCCGATGTTTTGCCTCGTAGTGCATTCTTCGGTTAAGTTCTTTAAGTACAGTGACATTAGCTGCACAAATGAGACCCACGGGTTTGTTGGCAACATCAGTTTTTAAAGGCTCTGTTTTCAGAACCAACTTTTCTCTTCACCATTGTGAGGGGTTAGCTTCACAATAACTTTACAACTGGGTTGTAAACAGCAGCAGGAGCTGGACTTGACTGATGCGGTAATGACCCAGGATGCCTAGCATTCGGGAATGGAACTGAAGCAGTGAATTATGGGATCTGTAGTTCATGTGTTATCTGAGCTTCTTTTCGCCAGGCCATTAATAAAAATAAGAGTAAATCGATATAAAATTATCTTGTGGGCCGGATATAATTGAAAGCCGGGCCAGATGTGGCCCACGGGCCTTGAGCTTGACACATATGGTCTAACCGAACCGGACCGTGATACATCTGAGTGGGAAGTGGCCGGCTTCATCTGTGGTTTATGAATGACTAGAGGGAGGATAAAGACAGACTGGTCTGAGTCGTTTCATGGGACTGTCTTATGAAAGAGACTTCTGTTTTCTGGGCGCACAAAAGAAAGGCTTTGGTCATGAAGGTGTGAGTGAGAGAGTGAATGGTTGTTTGTCTCGTTTGTCTCTATGTGTCCCTGTGATGGACTTGCGACCCATCCAGGGTGTACCCCGCCCCTCGCACAGTGATTGCTGGACATGGGCACCAGCGAACCCCGTGACCCAAAATGGAATAAGCAGGTAAAGATAATGGATGGATGGATGGTGTGAAATGGAGAGAAACTAACTGGGAATCAGACTTGATGCTACATCATAGATTTTACAAAGATACCATTTGAGAACTTCTCTGTTTAAACCAACAAAGTCAGTGCTCAGTAATCCAGGTATACAATCCAACAATTTTCAGTCAGGTCATCTGGACAGTTTCTTTTTTGCTGAAACGTTTCACCTTCCATCCAGAAGGCTTCATCAGTCAAGGAAACACACAACACAAAACTGATTCTTCCCCCAAACAGCTTACTCCAAAGTGGAACAAACCAGTTAGTTGGTGATAAGATGGTGTCTTTGGCATGCCCACTCCTCCGGTGCCAGCCCTCTCCCTCGTCAAGAGTCATTGCTGTTGGGGGAAGAATCAGTTTTGTGTTGTGTGTTTCCTTGACTGATGAAGCCTTCTGGATGGAAGGTGAAACGTTTCAGCACAAAAAGAAACTGTCCAGATGACCTGACTGAAAAATGTTGGGTTTTCTGTTTAAAGTTTTTTCTTGTCTGACAAGACTGGCTTTCTTTAGCTGATTCCTTCTCTGTGCAAAATATGAACATCTTGGTCCTCAGCAGAGTGTCTTCTCCTTGAGGTGATGACGCACAGCTAACTCACCAGGATGTTGAGTTTGAGGAAAATCCTTCTGAGTTTTTCAGATACTCCAGCAACAAATGATGTGATAATGTTTTTGAACTTGTTTCCTGTTCTGTGCCATGTTTTTTTTTACATTTTCTCTCTGACTTGACAAAAGCCCAGCAAACATATACATATTTGGAGTTTTTTTTTTTATGTATTTCTGTTCCTTTTCCTCCCCTTCTGTCCTCATGGGGACATGTTCCTATCAAGGATCAGATTCAAACAGAAGGTTCTGATGTGTGTAAGTTCACTGGGAACCTCAGTCTTGAGGCTTCCATCTCTGCCCATGTTTACCAGAGAGTCCACCAAACAGACTTGTTGGTCCGCATGGAAACCGATGGAAGCCTCCTACATGTTGCAAAGGTTCTGATCACACAACTGCACAAACACAAAATCTACAATAAATAATATTCTCAGTTACAAAAAGTTAAATTAAAATTAGTGAAACGTTAAAGGTCTTGTCAAATGAATACGGGCCAGACCAGTTTGCATCAGCCTCACATCTTGGATATGCTTCACAACATTTCCCTCGAGTTCCATCCAAGATCCGATGTGCTGCTACCACAATAATAAACGACCAAAACGTCACTGCAGGAGATCTGTGCATGCTAAAACTATTGTGGTTGTATCACGACCGCTCACACCCAGCGAGAAGCCGCTGCAGTCTCAACACAAACCCAAAAACCTAAGACCCTCCAAGGACCAGAGTCTGGGTGGTTTCTTTCATCATCCAGTATGAACTGGGCCTTAATTCATGTCTTTTCAAAACTTTTTGAGTGTGAAAAAGTCAAAACCAGGTCAGATTTTGATGTTGATATAAATTAAGAATGAAATTAGGATTAGTTTAAACCTTCTGTTTCTACATGTGTGTGCTTTCTGACTGATGAGCTCTCGTTAATGGAATTACATCCAGATGTGTCACAGCAGAGCTGGCTCGGCTCACCTCTCAGCGGTTCTGCTTTAAACAGTTTTAAAATAATCACATTTAAAGGCTTAAACACGTCTTTTCTTCTTTCAGAGCTCTTTTCTCTTCATTTATTTGCTCTGGTTTTCATTCTCCTTGTCCTCCTGTGTGTGTTTTGGTTTTCCTCTTCATATATCTTCCTCTGCTTCGGTCTCTGGCAGCAGCAGCCGAGATCACAGCCAGAGAAATGAACCTGGCTTGATTCATTTTGGCTCTGAGAGAAAACCAACCTCATGTGATTATGATGGATGTGTGGCGCAAAGATATGCAGTTTCCCTGTCGAGGTCACAGCAGAAGGTGTTTTTAATGAGTTTTCCTAAGACTTGAAGAAGCTCTTAATGCGTCCAAGCAGCTCAGATTTCTACTAGATTATCACACCAGGCTCTTTTTGTCTTCTTCTTTATAAAAGCCTAAAGATCTCTGATAAGTGTCTTTTTTCTCCCTTTTTCTCAAACAAAATGCTGTGCAGGAAGCATTTAACCACTCTGTAGCCTGCAGCAATTGGTGTGCTTTAATAGTGAGTGGAAATAAAGACACGTTAGGAATTAAAGTGGTTGTACTGAGCAAACAGCTGCTGAAAATAAAATCTGCCTATCCAAGAAAAACTGGTTTTATAGAAATAATACAACCTCTTATTGAATTTTGAATAAAAAAGTTATGAATGATTCAACAACAGCCTCTGCTCAGTGATAGCAGTGAATGACTTTACCTGAGGACCACGTGGTTCATCTGTGAGGCGTTAACTTTGAAAACTATCCAGGACTTTCCAAAGCTAAAATTACAATAGAACGTGAATCCATGCTTAAATAGAGCAGCATAAATATACCATTGCATTAACTCTTTCTAGGGGTGCTCAAACTCCCTTCATTTTTAACTCAGCACCCCTGAAAAATAAAGAAACCATCATTAGGTTTTGTAAAGAAGCCTAGTTCTCAAACCCTAGATTCAGCAAACTGTTAAATACATTTGGAATAAAAATGGAATAAACGATGACATGGGTCAGTAAAATCTATGATATTTTGCACGTCTGATCCTCAACACTACCTGTCAATCAGTCCAGTAGGCTCATCAGCAACTGACCAATCTGCGACCTCAGGTTGTCCCTAAGGTAAATGCCCCTTACCTGCAGGAGCTCCGCCCCCTTTTCCTCCAACAACATTGTCGGGGTTTTGCATTACAGATGCTTTGCACTCAGAGGTTAATAGTTAAAGTTTAATGCTTAAAGCTAGTAGTGCTTTGTTTTGTGTGTTTTAAATATGTTGTAACTTCTGGTTGCATGAGTTTACATTTTGTTTGCTATGATCCTTTAAAAGTCCTGTTTGTGACTGAGCTCCTCTTTTATGGCCATTCCACCCTGAACACGCCCGATCTCGTCTGATCCCTGTTGCTAAGTAGGGTCAGGCCTGGTTAGTACTTGGATGGAGGACTCCCTGGGAATACCAGGTGCTGTAAACTTTTGGACTTCTCAAAAACCACACCATGGGCTGCGTTGTTCAAGCCAAGAGCCATTGTCAGTCCTGGGGGCTAAGCACCCCTAAAGGTCAGATCCTAGAATCGCCCCTGGACTAAATCATGGTCAATGGTTTGTGAGAAGTTCAATTTGCAGGCTGGCTAAAAGCTGTTTTATCAAATTGTTAAAGTTTTTGTCGTACTGTAGAAGTATTTGTGTATTGTTTGCTGCGCAAAGTGGAAGAACTTTGTAATCTCCTCAGAATATAGTTGCAGAATAGTTTGGAACTACAGACAAAAGTTTAAACTAAAGGAACCTTAAACTCTATTTTCTTTCAGCTGCTTCCTTTAGTGGTCTCGACAGCTGCCTTCATCTCATCTTACAACAAAAAACACTTCTGTCACACCAGCCCTCTGCACATCCTTCGGCATTATGTCTCTGAACCTGTTTTTGTCGTCTTCCTATTTTTCTCCTTCTTGGCTCCATCGTCTAATCTTTGTTTAGTATGTTCACTATACCTCCTCTGCACACATCCAAACCATCACAGTTTCACTTTGTCTCCAAACCTAAGCTGTTCTTCTGATTAACTGATTTTTAATCCAGTCTTTTTTGGTCATTTGCAGTAAAAAACTTAACATCTTTAGCTCTGCCTCCTGTCCTGTTATCTCCAAACCATTCATCTTGTCTCATCTTATAAACTTTGCAGCTCTCCCCTTTTTGTTGCTTCTGGTTCTTTATTTGACACAGTTACTAATGGAAAATCAGCCACTTCACTTAATAACCAAACTTCTACAAATCAAATCCCTCCTACAAGTCAATCCTCAGTTAATCACACCTTCTCCTTTTCTCCATTCTCAGTCAGTGAGGTCAATAAACTGTTAAAAGATCTTGATCCTAAAAAATCTGCAGGTCCAGATGAACTTCCACCTTATTTCTTAAGGCTGGCTGCTCATATCATCACAGTCCCTGTGACCCACATCTTCAATCTCTCCATAAGACAAAACTCCATCCCAGACACTTGGAAAACAGCCTTTGTTCTCCCTTTGCTGAAGGGAGGAGACCCCACCTCACTGAACAACTATCGACCAATCTCTAAACTCTGCATTTTAGCCAAGGTTCTAGAAAAACTGATAAACTCTCAAATCAAAAATTACCTGGACTCATTTAACATCTTACCTCGCCTTCAATCTGGTTTCAGGAAACAACACAGCACAACCACTGCTTCACTGAAGGTTCTTAATGACGTTGTTGAAGCACTGGATGCTAAGGATTATTGTGCTGCACTTTTCTTAGACCTGTCTAAAGATTTTGACACTGTGGATCAGAACATCTTGTGTCATAAACTCTCAGAAATCAGTTTCTCAGAACACACCATTGGTTGGTTCTCTAATTATCTTTCAGACCGGAGGCAATGTGTTCAACATAATGGTACTTCCTCCAGTTATTTAACATTCAACAATGGTGTACCACAAGGCTCAGTCTTAGGACCCACCCTCTTTACAATCTACATACATAATGTAGGCAAAAACATCCCTAATGCATCCATACATTTCTATGCTGACGACACAGTTGTTTATTGTTGAGCTAAAACAGTTGCTAAGGCTTTCCAGCTTCTGAAATCTGCATTCAACATCATCCAGACTGATTTGTTCCGCCTCAAACGTGTCCTAAATGCCGAAAAAACCAAAGGGATGCTTTTTTCAAATAGGAAGTTGGTCCCAGCAGTTCTTCCTCCGATTTTATCCTCAAATGGTGTCCCCATTGAGTTTGTTGATTCCTATAAATATTTGGGTATCTTGGTCGACTCACATCTCTCTTTTAAACTCCATGTGGAAAACTTGGTAAAGAAACTGAAAGTTAAACTGGGTTTCTTTTTCAGAAACAGATCCTGTCTAACCCTGAATGCTAGAAAACGCCTTGTATCTGTGACTTTCCTTCCCTCAATTGATTTTGGTGATATTATTTACATGAACGCTCCTACAAGAACCCTGCTGATGTTGGATGCTGTCTATCATGGTGCACTAAGATTCATAACTGGCTGTGATTATCGTACCCACCACTGCACCCAGTATTCACTGCTTAACTGGACATCATTAACTTCACGCAGACTCTCTCACTGGTACATTTTCATCTTTAAATCACTTCTTGGTCTGTTGCCTTCATACATCTCCTCCTACATGTCTCTGCGTGAGTGCAGCTAAGGAGTGCGCTCTCAGGACATTATTACCTGCAGTGTTCCCTCAGTGAGGACTGAACTAGGCAAAAGGGCCTTCTCCTACTCCGCTCCTGTTTCCTGGAATATCTTACAAAAAGATTTGAAGCTCTCGACCTTGACCTCTGTAAGTGTCTTTAAGAATCTGTTGGACACCTGGCAGGGTCCAATGCAGACATGTTCCTGTTTTTAGTTTTCTACATTTGTCTTGGAATCTAGCTGTTTTTTGTTTTGTTACCTTTTTCCTTTTAGCCATCCTATTTGTTAAAAAAAAAAAAAAAAAAAAAAAAACTGTAGTATGAGTTTTTATAACTGCTTATTGTTGTTGCTGTTGTCCATTGTTGTCATCTTTCTTTGTTGAAATCAGATCTCTCTTGTAAATGAGTCCTCGAGGCTCAATGGGATTTACCTGTATAAATAAAGGTTGATTGATTGATTGTTGTGGATGGTTGACCCATAGCTCATGCACCTTCAACTCCTCTACTCCTTCCAGATTCCTCCTACCTGTCCCTCTCTCTTCCACACACATGGATTCTATTTTACTTTCACTGACTTTCATTCCTGTTCTCTCCAGATGCATCCCACCACCTCTCCAGGCTCTCTTCCACCTGCTCCCTACTCTCACTACAGATCATAATAATGTCTGCAAACATCATAGTCCATTTGTCAACCTGTCCAGCATCATTTCAAACACACCCTCCCGAACCTTGAAACCATCTGCTCCTCCTGCTGAACATTTCACCACCGTCTTGCTGTATCTGTACAAATATTTTGAAAAATGAACATTTGAGAACTTTCACAAAGTGAACTTTAGATTAAGATACTAAAGAGAAGTTCAGTTTAGGTTTGATCCAAAAGTCAAATACGTTGATCAATAGTAATTGTAATTTAGGCATGATATGATGCAGTTTAAAGCTCAAAATACAAAATTTAGAGCCTTTCAAAGCAATAAACATTACGTTTTGTTGGATCGACATTCTTACCAAGCTACACCGTTTCTCTGTGCAAAACAACCAAATATATATATATATATAAAAATAAAACACACAAAAAAGTAAAAACCAAAAAGTAGAATGAATACTCAAAGCCCAACATGGAACGTGAAACTTAGTGTTTCCCAACGTTAACAGAGCACAAACATAAGGACATTTGAGTTTGCTCATGTTAAAACAATACTCTGCCACAAATCTTATACTGCTGAGCTGCACAGCTGTGTGCCAAATCATATTGTTACAACAAAGAAAAAGTTTGTCAGTAGATTATATAACAATGTGTCTTTGTATTCATGTGCATCAGCTATGCTACACGTTTTATCCCTAAAAGCTCAAACCAGAGAACCACAGCTGGGTGAAAGTTCATGAAACATTGTTTCAGTATCTTCGTTAGGCCTCCTTCACACTGGAGGACAACCAAACTATGCTCCCGATGATTTACACAACTTATTACAAAGTAGTTGGGTCACAGCAGATTTCTGAAAACTTTTTTAAATATGAAGGCAGTCTTGTCAAACTGGTTGAAAACAACAAAGTCCATGCTCAATAATCCAGGTATACAATCCAATATTTTTCAGTCAGGTCACCTGGACAGTTTCTTTTTTTTTAGTGCTGAAACGTTTCGCCTTCGATCCAGAAGGCTTCATATATAAATATATATATAAAGACTGTCAACAAGGAAGAGGGCCGGCAATGAAGGAGGGGGCATACCAAAGAGACCATCTTATCACAAGCATAACTGGTTTGTTCCACTTTGGAGTAAGCTGTTGGGGAAAGAATCAGTTTTGTTGTGTGTTTCCATGACTGATGAAGCCTTCCGGACTGAAGGCAAAACTTTTCAGCACAAAAACAAAAGAAACTGTCCAGATGACCTGACTGAAAAATGTTGGATTGTATACCCGGATTATTGAGCATGGACTGTGTTCCAATCAGTAAAAGTTCTGTATCTAAGGAAGCAGCAGACTGTGTTGAATCTTCACTTCACCACAGTCTCCCATCCTGAACAAGCACAAAGGAGACAGTGGACAGGAAAACTCTCTTTTAACAGAAAGAAACTTCCAGCAGAACCACTCTCAGGACAAGTGGCTATCTGCTACCGACTGGGGTTGAGAGGAAAAGGAAGAAGAAACAGACAAACACAGAACAACAGGTCCAGGTGTACTTTCTATAGTCCAGGTGTACTTTCTATAGTCCAGGTGTACTTTCTATAGTCCAGGTATGCTTTCTATAGTCCAGGTGTGCTTTCTATAGTCCAGGTGTACTTTCTATAGTCCAGGTGTGCTTTCTATAGTCCAGATGTGCTTTCTATAGTCCAGGTGTACTGTCTATAGTCCAGGTGTGCTTTCTAGAGTCCAGGTGTGCTTTCTGTAGTCCAGGTGTACTTTCTATAGTCCAGGTTTGCTTTCTATAGTCCAGGTGTGCTTTCTGTAGTCCAGGTGTACTTTCTATAGTCCAGGTGTACTTTCTATAGTCCAGGTGTGCTTTCTATAGCCCAGGTGTGCTTTCTATAGTCCAGGTGTACTTTCTATAGTCCAGGTGTAATTTTTATAGTCCAGGTGTGTTTTTTATAGTCCAGGTGTGCTTTCTATAGTCCAGGTGTGCTTTCTATAGTCCAGGTGTACTTTCTTTAGTCCAGGTGTGCTTTCTATAGTCCAGGTGGGCTTTCTATAGTCCAAGTGTGCTTTCTATAGTCCAGGTGTACTTTCTATAGTCTAGGTGTGCTTTCTATAGTCCAGGTGTGCTTTCTATAGTCCAGGTGTGCTTTCTATAGTCCAGGTGTGCTTTCTATAGTCCAGGTGTGCTTTCTTTAGTCCAGGTGTACTTTCTATAGTCCAGGTTTGCTTTCTATAGTCCATGTGTAATTTTTATAGTCCAGGTGTGCTTTCTATAGTCCATGTGTAATTTTTATAGTCCAGGTGTGCTTTCTATAGTCCAGGTGTTCTTTCTATAGTCCAGGTGTGCTTTCTATAGTCCAGGTGAGCTTTCTATAGTCCAGGTGAGCTTTCTATAGTCCAGGTGTACTTTCTATAGTCCAGGTGTGCTTTCTATAGTCCAGGTGT
>NC_056510.1:42479569-42481229 GCF_014905685.2 Nematolebias whitei | reverse complement strand
GTGTACTTTCTATAGTCCAGGTGTACTTTCTATAGTCCAGGTGTTCTTTCTATTGGATTAAAGACAAAAAACACATTAAGATAGAAATAATTACAAATGCAAATGGGTAGAGCAAGTAAAGACAGCAGCAGAGTGAGGAAATGAGGTCAATTTGTCCTCCAGCAGTCTAAGCTTATAGCATTATAACTAAGGGATAGTACAGGAAATCCAAGCCAACTCTAACTATAGGATTAATCAAAAAAGGAAAGTTTTAAGCCCAGTCTTAAAACTGCACAATGTGTCAGCCTCATGGACAGAAACTGGAAGTTGGTTCCACAAGATAGGAGCCTGATAACTGAAGGATTTGCCTCCCATTCTGCTTTAGGAAACTCTAGGAACCACAAGAAAACCTGTAGTCTGAGAGCAAAGTGCTCTGTTAGGAAAATATCAAGCACAAAGCCACAACGGAATGAGCTAAGCCAATATCATGGACACTCAGTGTTCCCACCATGGACCCCACATCCATTAAGTGCCACCTTAATATGGACGTTTGTGAATGTCTAAAACCATTGTTCACTAAAAACCAGCAGAAACCATCCACGTTGCTGCAGATTTGTTACATCACATCAGGGCCATTATCAGGCATAAAGAGGATCTTGTCTTTTATCTCCAACTAAAATATAAAACATCATTTCCTGTGGTTATCGTGTGTTCTGACTGTTTCGAGCCTTCATGGAGAATTTGAGCTTTTAGCTCCCAGTCCTCTGCACGAAGAAGCAAAAAGAAGCATTTATTTGTATGGATTTACAGTGAGGGCCGTTTGTCTTTTCCCTCTGCGACAGCTTCCCTCTCGTGTGATTTGAATCACTTTATTCTCTGTGATGGTGAGGTTGTGTGGGCAGCGGTGGGGGAGGATTTTGTGCTGACGTTTTGTTCCTCTCGCTCTATTGTTATTGCAGCATTGAAGATGCAGTGCTGCACCACCCTCCTCCAGCCTGCCTGCTCTATTTTCCACCCAGACAGGAGAAGCATTGCTCCTGTCGCTTCTCTCCTTTTATTGTTTATCGTCCCCATTCGTCCTCACTTTCTCTTTGTCCTCAACAAAAGACATGCTGTTCTTCCCTCCCTCTCATCCACACCAGGCTTCTCTCTTCCACATATTCCATCTGCACCTGAGATGATATTTTCTAGGTGTTTTATTTGACTACAAATCCAATCTGCAGGGTATGTGTGTGTTTGTGTGTGATATTATCTTTATGGTGATGCCTTCTTTTCTCTTTTGCCAGTCTTAATTTTGCTTGCTGTCATAGGTATGATGATATTAAGGTTTGATATGTTAGATTAAAGTTTAAGTTCAAGTCAAATTTATTGTCATTAACATCACACATGGTATGTGAGGTGGAATAAAATGATGTACTCAGGGTCCCAGTTGCATCCAAAAATAGTAAAAATATAAAGTGTAAAAAGAAACTATATGTCAGGATCTAAGCTTTAATACACTGAGAGTCACATACTGAAAAATGGTCCATGTGCTCTGGCTTATTCCATCAAAATGACAAATTTCTGGGCTAAAAATCAGCTTTGGAAATAATAAACTTGACCAAAAGTAATGGATGGATGGATGGCTGGTTGGCTGGCTGGCTGGCTGGCTGGCTGGCTGGCTGGCTGGCTGGCTGGCTGG
>NC_056510.1:42453971-42469569 GCF_014905685.2 Nematolebias whitei | reverse complement strand
GGTGTGTGTGTGTGTGTGTGTGTGTGTGTGTGTGTGTGTGTGTGTGTGTGTGTGTATGTTTGTATGTATGTATTAAATATATACATATTTATAAAAGTGTAGTCAGGATAGCAGAGAGACAGTCTCTCCAGCATATCCTGGGTTTTCCCCGGGCCTCCTCCCAGTCGGACATGCCCGAAGCACCTCCCTATGGAGGCACCTAGGGAGCATCCTTATCTGATATCCAAACCACTTCAACTGGCTCCTCTCCATGTAGAGGAGTAGTGGTTCTACTCTGAGTCTCTCCAGGATAACTGAACTTCTCACCCTAAGGGAGAGTCCAGCTACCCTGCGAAGAAAACTCATTTCAACCACCTGTATCCGCAGTCTCATTCTTTCAGTCACTACCCAGAATTCATCGCCATAGGTGAGGGTAGGAACGTAGACCATCCAGTAAACAGAGAGCTTCCCCTTGCAGCTCATCTCCCTCTTCACCACAAGGGACCGGCACAGAGTCTGCAATACTGCAGACGCAGCACCAATCCATCTGTCAATCTCAAGCACCATTCTTCCCTCACTCATGAACAAAACGCAGAAATACTTGAACTCCTCCACTTGAGGCACTTGAGGCAGAATCTCACCCTTGACCCAAAAAGAGCAATCCACCCCTTACCAACTGAGGACCATGGCCTCAGATTTGGAGGTGCTGATCCCAACCGCTTCACACTCAGCTGTGAACTGCTCCAGTGAGAGCTGAACATCACGGCACGATGACTCCAACAGGACCACATCATCTGCAAAAAGCAGAGTTGGAATCCTGAGGCCATTGAAGTAGAGAGAATATCAAGGGGGCACAAACTTTTGTAATCCACTGTTAAATAACAAACTCAGCTTTGAGCTTATTGATCTGTCTTTAAAGGTGACACTAAATTTGCAGGTGTTGCCAGGGATATACACACTTAAAAGGAAATCAGTTGACATTTTATTCTAAAAGCAAGCACAAATTTTCAAAGAGAATATAAACAGAAGTACCCCACACCCAACCCAGGGCTTAATTTGTGAACTGATCAATTCTGGAAGGCAAATAGTGGGTGGCCAGGGGGGTGGGGTGGGGGTGGGGGGCAGGAGAACTGGTTGAAAACAACAAAGTCCAGTCAGTCCAGTCAGACTGTCAACAAGGAAGAGGGCCGGCAATGGAGGAGGGGGTGTACCAAAGAGACCATCTTTTCACAAGCATAACTGGTTTGTTCCACTTTGGAGTAAGCTGTTGGGGGAAGAATCAGTTTTGTTGTGTTTCCTTGACTGATGAAGCCTTCTGGACTGAAGACGAAACGTTTCAGCACAAAAAAATAAAATAAACTGTCCAGATGACCTGACTGGAAAATGTTGGATTGTATACCTGGATTACTGAGCATGGACTTCGTTGTTTATTTATTGTCTAACATCTTCATTAGCATTTTTTCATTCAACTTTTATTTAGACAGGTTAATCCCATTGAGCCTCCATCAGCATGTTTGTGCTCTGTAATCTGCTGCTCACATCATCTACTAGGAAGTCTAATAATAAAGGCAAATGAGTTTTTTCCGGAAACTGCACAATTATTGATTTTTGTTGTCATGGTTTGTGTCCCCTGGGAGCAGACGTATACAAACAACACTGTGCATCAGCGTGAAACAGACACTATGCCAACACGAGAGCTTCTCTGTGAAACTGAAAAGATGCTTTGATAAGTCTTGTTTGCTTCAGTGTGTAAGTGTTCATTCCTCTGCTGAATCTATCTCTGACTTTGTACACAATGTTCCACAAACACGAAAATCTGCAGTGCACTTTGCATATGAACAACTGCGTTTACTTACACACGTTTCATTATAGGCTCCATGCTATCCAGCACAGGATCAAGCTATGTAACACATATTAACTATAAATAAAAATCTGTTAAAAGTCAGACAGTGCATAGTGGGAACAATTACAGACATTGTGTAGATTGGCTCAATCACAATGTATAAAATACATACTTGTTAAACAATGGATGGATGCATGTCATAATCTTGTTTTATTTTTTATAGTTGTTCAAGTTTGTTTATTGTGTTAATAGTCATAATTTTCCTTGCTTTAGGTATTTTCATTTGTTCAGTATATTTCAGTTTACCTGGTTTGATTTCAGTGGAACGGTGGCTCAGCTGGTAGAGCTACTGCGTCTTAGTAAAAAGGTCACCAGATTGAATCCTGCCCGGGGGGTCTTTCTGGGTGGAGTTTGCATGTTCTCTGTTGTAGGATTAACTGTCCTCAGATCATTTAATTTTTATGAGTAATTTTATTTTGAAGGGGCACCACTGGCTTCCGGTTCTGAAGCCAGAAATTATTAATTTATTCAATCAGACTCAAGTTTAATGCTCTAGTGAATTATTTTCGTATTAAATAAAAAATGTCATATATAATAAAAACGCTTTGAGTCAAAGTACAATTTTTGTGAGATTTATTATCAATTTTGGTGAATATAAGTGATCAAATGGTGAATACAGCTGCAGAATGAAATGATGGCTTTACTTTGACTACAACAAGAGGTTATGGAGTTATATTTTAAACTTTAATATGGTGAATTATGAGGTTACAAAGCAGAGTAAATTATCATCTATAAAGTTAGCTAAATGAAGTGTTTTGGCTAGATGTGATTTGTCTATTTAGGAGAACTTAATTCTAATTAATAATGATGACATTTTTATACTGGACAACTTCTTATCTGGGACATCAGACACCAGCAGAGAAAATCTGAGCAGCTTTTTCCTACCGATTGGGAGGTGATCTGTAATTTAACCGCCCGGAGGGTCACCAGAACTCTTGAGATGAATTATAGTGTCGAAGGTGGGATTTCCCTCGACACTGGAAATCAGCTGAAATCTAGAGTCAAAAGTTGGCTCCAGAGGGAGGTCGGTTGATGAGCTCCCGGAGGGCTGCGTTTTCTCCTTCTGGTGGCAAAGATCTTCTGGCAATAAATATCTAATTGTTTGACCTTACTTCTTCAAAAGCTTCTTCCAGACTGTTTTAAGCCAAAATGTCAGAAATAAATTTCTTTGACTTAGAGGTGTTACAAGGTGATGGTCGAGCCAATCACAACAGAAGGGTGGACCTTCTTTCAAGTCACTGTTGAATTTTAAGGTGGAGACGGATGTCTTCAGCTTGCTGGGCCCAGCTGCAGCCTCGTTCCAATGTGACATCACAGCTGGACAGCGAGGCCAGATGGGATCAGGGCGACAAGCTGGGGCGGAGCCAAACCTTCCCGCCAGATCATCCGATCAGGGCGGAGGGAGGGGAGGGACGGAAAGTACCTTGTGTTAGCAGCCTCCTGGATTATGCCGGGCAACTTCGAGAGAAGGGCGCCGACGGCTGGGAGCGGTGTGGTCGCCGATGTGAGAAGACCCGAGGTGGCTGAGCATCCGTTCGACCGCTCTTCTTCCGTCACTACGCTCTCCAGGAGGGAAAGGGCAGCAAGGTTGTTTCCAGCATCGCCTTTCTTGGAGGAGTCATTCGATTCACTGCGTGACTCTGCGTCAAAGAAAGGCGGTGGCGTCGTCCCGCGCATAGTGTCCTGCCATGGAAAAAAACACTCAGCGGAGCTGCTGCCCGCTTCGCCTTTTTTGAGGGAATCATCCGATTCACCGCGAGGAAAACACGTTAGAAAAGGCGGTGGCGTCGTCCAGCGAGTAGCGGCCCTCTACGGAAAAATCACTCAGCGGAGCTGCTGCTAACATTGCCTTTTTCGAGGGATTCATCCGATTCACCGCGAGGAAAAAAATGTTAAAAAGGTGATGGCGTCGTCCAGCGGGTAGCAGCCCGCCACGGAAAAGCACTCCCCGGCGCTTACCTTGAACAAGGCTGCTCGTCTCTGCTTTTCCTCGGAGAGGAAGAGCTCAACAGGACGGCAGGAGGTTGTCATGGCGGAGACCCAGGCATCCTTAGCAAAGGTTGTGCCGGTCAAAGTTGGCCAACTTTTCCTTCTTTGTTCTTCTGACAGTACTAGCTAGCTGGCTGAAGAAAAAATGGGAGCCGATTACCCAGTCTCACCGTAATTTATACGGACCGAGGATGAGGCCCACACAGCAGGTGGGCATAGACTAAAGTTTTCATTGCTGTGCGCCAAGAGATAAAACCACTAGCGATAGCCTTGAAGGGCGAAGCCTATACAAAATAGAACAAGGTGGTCCCACAAATCGGGCCGAGTGGGGTCGATATTGACAGTGGGCAGGCCCTTAACGGGTGCCGAGTCGTGTGGAGCCGAGGGAAGTTGAGACTGTGGCAAAGTGCAAAGTTTATTTAAAGGGTTGTTTTTTTAATTAATTTTTCTCTCTATCTGGCCTGAGTAGGAATGTGTTTTTTAAAGAATAAGTCATGAGAGCGAATAACTCAAGTGGCATTTCAATAACAGGTACGATATTTATTTTTGTTAACCCACTTCTTTTGAAATCAGCTCACTTTTTTTTTACCCTACATTCAACAGAACCTTGTGAACCTGTTGTTTTTAAACGTCCTGCACAGACTTTGTTGTTGTGTTTTCCCCTTCAGCTGTGCTCTGAATCTTCTTTTCGTTTGCTTCCTTTTCACATGAGAAGACTTGACAGAGGAGGATGCAGTGATGGGAGCTGGCAGAAACCTGACATGTTCCTGTGGAGGAGTTTGAAGGTCACTGCTCCTCCTCCACTTGGCTTCTGCTGTGGCTCCACATTGTCTCCTGTGTGTGCTGCACATTTACAGCAGAGCCATGTTTTTCTTCACTCTGTTTGTGAAAACACAGAAAAGATGGAATCAGTTTTGCCATTTTGTGCAATTTATACCCAGTGAAATCCAATTTCCTACTTGTTAGTGTTATGACCGTTATGGGCGTGCATACATTTATTTTTACTTGAGTATTGCAACATTACATACTGCTGTCAAGAAGGTGATGGGTTTACATCTGAGCTGGGGTCTTTCTGCATGAACTTTACATGTCCCTCATGCATGTGAGGGTTTTCTGCATGTACGTTGGTTTCCTACTAGATATCAAAACCATGCACGTTAAGTGATCAGAGTATAACTTTTTAAATGAGCACAAAGTTGAATATTTATGAAGCAGGCTCAAACGTATCCAGATGCATGCTCAATAATCCAGGTAGAAAAATCTAAAAAAGTTAAATCTGGTCCTCTGGACATTCAAAAAACAAAACAAAGCAAAACAACAACAACAAATCTAGAAACGTTTCGTCTCTCATCTGAAAGACTTCCTCAGTCTGAGGTGCCGTATTCAGCTCAGTCTCTTAAATAGCACCTTCTCAGAGTGGATCAACCAGTTTGCTGCTGACAACCAAAACCAGCTGATCACATGGTCAAGAAGGACCATCAGCCTAACGATGGATCATTAGCACCTGATGGCTGTTTACTATTCACAGAGGGCTGAGTGATACTAGCAATCACAGCATTGTAAGAGGGGGACAGTTGAACCCGGAGGCCTCCACCCCTGTTTAATGATGGACGATTTCTTTTCACAAAGATGGCCTCCTTTACTCCTCTCTCAAACCATCGTTCCTCTCTGTCCAGGATGTGAACATCTTCATCCCTGAAAGAGTGACCGCTGGCCTGGAGATGAGTGTAGACCGCAGAGTCCTGGCCTGATGATGTTGATCTTCTGTGCTGGGCCATCCTTTTGGCCAGTGGCTGTTTAGTTTCCCCGATGTAAGACTGATCACCCTCCTGACACTGAACAACATACACAACATTACTCTGTTTGTGCCAGGGGACAGGATCTTTGGGATGAACCAGTCTTTAATGTATTTTGGGGTTTAAAAGCCACTGGGACGTTGTGTTTAGAAAATAAACGTCTCCGTTTCTCTGATACTCCCTCAACATATGGAATGACCACTGGTCTGGGTCTGGGTTCCTCATTCTCACCTGATGGCTGACTGGAGTCCTGTTTGGGTTTCTTCTCTGCTTTCAGGAAGGCCCAGTTAGGATATCCACATTGCTCTAGAGCAGGGGTGCCCAACCTTTTTTGAACCAAGAGCTACTTTTGAAGTCGGCAATTTGCCGAGAGCTACTCGTCCAGTCTCATTATCAACAAACATAATTTTTCATCAATCCCTACTCCTCACTTCTTTAAAGTAAATAAAACAGAACGTGATGTGTCTATAGGAGACAACTTTTTATGCAAGCTGTATAAAATAAATGTGTCTCTACCTTAGTGGGACTTCTGACACTGAGAGGAGGAGGCCAGGGTCTCATAAGCTGGGCAGTATGACGTGGTTGCGAGGCGCAGGCAGGTCTCCAGATGATCATCATTCATTGTGGATCTGTTTTTGGACTTGATGATTTTCATGTGTGAAAAAGCAGACTCACACAGGCAGGTAGATCCAAAAAGTGCTGTTAAGTTCAAAGCACATCTTCGGATGTTAGGATACTTTTCTTCTGACAGCAGACTCCAGAACTCTCCACCCACGCCAGGTGATGCTCTGGATTTGATCCCAATGTCATTTTGCAGACTCAACACCTCATTTTCAACACCAGAGCTGTCCAGCTGAAACACGGACACCAATTTGGACACAATGTCATCCACATCAACATTTCCAAAAGGATAACACATGTAGCTGGTAACAGGCTCGATGGAGGAAAAGTCAGTAAATCGTCTCTCAAATTCTGCTGAGATGCTCTGAACCTGCTTAGAATAGTGTGCACTGTCCAGTTGTGGGACCTCTTTCCCTTGGCGCTGTAGCTCTGCCTCCATGTGTGGGAAGTTTCGCAGGTCCCTGCGTTGCAGCCGACTTGTGAGCAGTTGCAGCCTGCTTTTGAAGGTGCTCACAGAACTGATCATGTGGATTATGTTTTTGTCCTTTCCCTGAAGCTCCAAATTCAGTTCATTGAGCAGGCTGGTGAGATCTGTGAGGAAGGCTAAATCCAAAAGCCACTGGGTGTCCTCTAGTTTTGAATGTTCACCATGATCTGACAGCTTCAGAAAATCCCTGATCTCAGGCAACAGCTCACTGAATCTGTCCAGAAATGTACCTCTGCTTAGCCACCTGACGTCCATGTGCAGCAGCAGGTCTGTGTGGTCTGCTCCTGCCTCCTCCAAGTGAGCCCGGAACAACCTCCTCTGCAGACTCCTGGCCCTTATAGAGCACACAGTTTTCATGGCAACATCCATCACTTCCTTCATGTTTAAAATCTTCCCACACAGGGCCTGTTGGTGGATGATGCAGTGATAGTGCAAAATGTCTGGGAAAGCATCATTCTGCTTGCAGAGTGCAACAAATCCACTGGTGTGACCAGTCATTGCTGGAGCGCCATCACTTGTTATAGAAATTAGTTTAAAGAGGGGCAAGTTGCTTTTATTAACAAACTCCATAAACACATTAAAAATATCTTCTCCTCTTGTGTGTCCCTTCAAAGGCAAGATGGTGAGCAGCTCCTCTTTTGCACTCATGTCTGCAAAGGCCATTCTGATAAAAACACACAGCTGGGCTACATCCACCATGTCTGTCGACTCATCAAACTTAAGAGAGAAACACTCGCATTGTTCCACGTTCTTTTTTAGCTGCTCCTCCACATCCACAGCCATTCCCTCACATCGCCGTGTCACTGTTTGTCTGGACAACTGCACGTCTTTAATAGCAGCTACGATCTCACTTTTATTTTTAAAATCATGAAAAAGCGCATCTGCAGCCTCAATAAACGCTTCTTTCATAACTTGTCCATCGCTGAAAGACTTCTTATGTTGAGCCAGGATGCGGCTAACACGGTAGGAAGCTATCGTAGCAGCTTTACCTTTTGTGCTGGGCCGAGTGAAGACTGATTGCTGGGCTGCAAGCTTGTTTTTTAGCTCCCGCACTTTCTGAGTCCGTAAAGAACTTTTAAGAGGGAAATCTGTCTCAAACCGTTTGTGCATCGTCTTGAAATGCCGCTCCAAGTTACACTTTTTGGGTAAGGCAATGCTCGAATTACAGATGAGGCAAATGGACTTCGAATTAGAATAAACAAAAAAATACTCCTCCTCCCACTCTGTGTGAAAATAATAAGTTTTCGTTTGCTTGTTCGCTAGTTTTCCATCCATGTTTTCTGCGCACCGACATTACTCCACTACTGAGCCTCAAGTCTCGTGAGAGCGCTGTGTCACCGCACCCAAAACTCGCGAGACTATGTCTGTGAGAATACAAGTCAAGGCTTCGCTAGTCGCCCGCGAGCGACTGGTTGGGCACACCTGCTCTAGAGCCTGTCTTGTGTAGGATTTCTCCTTCTGCCTGGCTCCTGAGTTAGTGGGGACGCTGTCTGCTCTGTGGTACAGAGTCCTGATGACTCCTAACTTGTGCTCCAAAGGGTGATGGGAATCAAACTGCAAATACTGGTCTGTGTGGGTGGGTTTGCGGTACACCTCAGTTTGCAAATGTCCTCTATCAGAGACTGAGACCTCACAGTTCAAGTGTTAGGATTTGTGGTCAGGAGCGAACCCAGAGTGCAGAACAGGGACTCAACTCGGCAGAGTTACAAAAATAGGAATTTAATGATAAATAAAAGGTACAAAATAACAAGCTGACGGGGCAGCAAAACTTACATGAACATAGGAAGGAGGCACGGGAAACTCAGGAGGACTCAGGAGACACGGGAGACTCGAGGAACCAGGAAGACTCAGGGGAAGACACAGGAGACCCAACGAGTACGACGCGACGATGAACAAGACAGAACAGACGGCTTATATACAGAGACAAGACGAGACATGATTACAGACAGCTGGGACGAGACACGGGTGGTAACAATGGAACTAATGAGGGAGCACGAGGGAACACAGACACAAACCGGGCCACAGAAAAGTACCATCTTTACACCAAGAAAGCCAACCTGCCATTTTTTACATCTTCTCGTGTGAACTTGATGTATTTATCCACAGAGTTGATGTGGTCAGTAAAATGTTGGACTTCCTGAGATTTAATCTTAACCCAGGAGTCGTCAAGAGGCTCAGACGTAAATAAAAAATCAAAAATGCAAAAACAGCTTTACTCTTGTTTTGGTGTAGCGAGGGTATGCTGGAGAAGATTCTCAGTCATCTAGTTCAAGGTCAGTGATAAAAAACAATTCTACACACACACATAAATATATACAAATTTATATATTAATATTAATCACATTAATTACATTCTGGGGCTGTGATTAATCTGATTAATCACTATGCTTAACTTTGTAAGTTTGAAATGTAAATATGCAGGTTTTCATAAAATGTTGAAGAAAACATTTTATTGTGTCAAACCAAACAGTTTTCCAGGTTTTCATACTCAACAAGGTTTACAGGTCATTTTGTTCCAAACATTAATTTATAAATGTTAACTCAAATGTCATTAAGTGTCATCTATGTGATCAAACATGTAAACAGCAATGTTCCCTCTAATTTTTCATTTTTTCTGGGCAATCACACAAGCTCCCTGAGCATCTGCGCATCCCTCTGCATCCTCTGTCCTCACTCCAACTGCCTTCATGTCCTCTCTAACTGCATGCATATATCTCATTTTTGGCCTTCCTCTTTGTCTTTTTCCTGGCAGCTGCATTTCTAACATCCTTCTACCAATATTCAACTCAAAACCATTAATCCCAGAGGTAAATTAAATCTTGCTGTAACTCATCATCCTGGTTTCATTAAGAGTTGCTAGATGCTGATGCTGTGGGCAGGAAGGATCGCTTGTAGCGTCTGTCCTACAACAGATCTGAACAATTCTCTGACTGAAGACACTCTGTTGTTGTATGACAGTCTGATGAAGAGGATGCTGAGGGTTGTCTATAATGTTCTTCATTTTATGAAGAATCCTTCTTTGTACAATCATCTCTAAAGGTCCTTGAGGAGTCCCCAGAACTGAGCCAGCCTTCTTTATGAGCTTGTTGATCTTTTTCAAGTCACTTGCTCTGGTGCTGCTCCCCCAGCAGATGATGACAGAAGAGACAGCGCTCTCTACAACAGACTTATAGAAGATATGCAGCATCTTGCTGCAAACGTTGAAGGACTTCAGATTCCTCAAGAAGTACAGTCTGCTCTGTCCCTTCTAGTCGGCGGCTTCACTGTTGCATTTCCCAATATATACCTAATATACCCACTGTCCCTCCTCTGGACATGTCCAGACCATCTCAGTCTGGCCTCTCACTTTAACTCCTAGTTGTTCAACCTGTGCTGTACCACTGATGATCTCATTCCTAGTAGGGATGTGCGATATGGTATAAATTTCATTTCCCGAATGAAAAAAAAGCATAGGGTGTCCTTTTGCCATAATTTATTTTGAAAATTGCCATTCCACAAAATAATCAAGAAAATTCTACTACTAGTTCCAGAGAGTTTTTAATCCATCCATCCATTTTCTTCCGCTTATCCGGGGTCGGGTCGCAGGGGTAGCAGCCTAAGTAGGGAGGCCCAGACTTCCCTCTCCCCAGCCACTTGGGCCAGCTCTTCCGGGGGAATCCTGAGGCGTTCCCAGGCCAGCCGAGAAACATAGTCCCTCCAGCTTGTCCTGGGTCTTCCTCTGGGCCTCCTTCCGGTGGGACGTGTCCAGAACACTTCACCAGGGAGGCGTCCAGAAGGCATCCTAAACAGATGCCCAAGCCACCTCAACTGGCTCCTCTCGACGTGGAGAAGCAGCGGCTCTACTCTGAGTCCCTCCCAGATGATCGAGCTTCTCACCCTGTCTCTAAGGGAGAGCCCAGACACCCTGCGGAGAAAACTCATTTCGGCCACTTGTATCCGAGATCTCATTCTTTCGGTCACAACCCAAAGCTCGTGACCATAGATGAGGGTGGGAACGTAGATCAATCGGTAAATTGAGAGCTTCGCCTTTTGACTCAGCTCTCTCTTCACCACGACAGACCTGTACAGCGCCCGCTTCACTGTAGACGCTGCATCTATCCGCCTATCGATCTCACGCTCCATTTTTCCCTCATTCGTGAACAAGACCCCAAGATACTTGAACTCCTCCACTTGGGGTAGGACCTCCTCCCTGACCCGGAGAGGGCACTCTACCCTTTTCCGGCTCAAGACCATGGCCTCGGATTTGGAGGAACCGATCTTCATCCCAGCCGCGTCGCATTCGGCTGCGAACCACTCCAGCGAAAGCTGTAGATCACGATCTGATGAAGCCAATAAGACCACATCATCTGCAAAAAGCAGAGACGCAATCCTAAGGCCACCAAAACGGATCCCCTCAACACCTTGGCTGTGCCTAGAAATTTTGTCCATAAAAGTTATGAACAGAATCGGTGACAAAGGGCAACCTTGGCGGAGTCCAACTCTCACTGGGAACAAGCCCGACTTACTGCCGGCGATGCAGACCAGGCTCTGACACCGGTCAAACAGGGACCTAACAGCCCGTATCAAAGGGCCCGGTACCCCATATTCCCAGAGTACCCCCCACAGGGCCCCCACAGGGCCCCCACAGGGCCCCCACAGGGCCCCCCGAGGGACGCGGTCGAACGCCTTCTCCAAGTCCACAAAGCACATGTAGACTGGTTGGGCAAACTCCCACGCACCCTCCTGGACCCTGCTGAGAGTGTAGAGCTGGTCCAGTGTTCCACGGCCAGGACGAAAACCGCACTGCTCCTCCTGAATCCGAGGTTCGACTATCCGACGAACCCTCCTCTCCAGAACCCCCGAATAGACCTTACCAGGGAGGCTTAAGAGTGTGATTCCCCTGTAGTTGGAACACACTCTATGGTCCCCCTTTTTGAATAGGGGGACCACCACCCCGGTCTGCTAATCCAGGGGAACTTCCCCCGATGTCCACGCAATATTGCAGAGTCGCGTAAGCCAACACAACCCTACAACATCCAGAGCCTTAAGGAACTTCGGGCGAATCTCATCCACCCCTGGGGCCCTACCACCGAGGAGCTTTTTAACCACCTCGGTGACCTCAGCACCAGAGATTGGAGGGCCCGACCCAGAGTCCCCAGGCTCCGCTTCCTCAGTGGAAGACGTGCCGGTGGGATTGAGGAGGTCTTCAAAGTATTCCGCCCACCGACCCACAACATCCCGAGTTGAGGTCAGCAGCACACCACTCCCACTATAAACAGTGTTGGTGGCGTACCGCTTTCCCCCCCTGAGACGCCGGATGGTGGACCAGAATCGTCTCGAAGCCATGCGGAAGTCGTTCTCCATGGCCTCTCCGAACTCCTCCCATGCCCGAGTTTTTGCCTCAGCAACCACCCGAGCCGCATGTCGCTTGGACTGCCGGTACCCATCAGCTGCTTCCGGGGTCCCACAGGCCAAAAAGGTCCGATAGGACTCCTTCTTCAGCCGGACAGCATCCCTCACCGACAGTGTCCACCATCGGGTTCGAGGGTTGCCGCCGCGACAGGCACTGACAACCTTGTGGCTGCAGCTCTGGTAAGCTGCCTCGACAATAGAGGCACGAAACATGGTCCACTCAGACTCAATGTCCCCCACCTCCCTCGGAACATGTTCAAAGTTCTCCCGGAGGTGGGAGTTGAAACTCCGTCTCACAGGAGACTCTGCCAGATGTTTCCTTCAAACCCTCACAATACGTTTGGGTCTGCCTGGTCTGACCGGCATCCTCCCCCACCATCGGAGCCAACTCACCACCAGGTAGTGATCAGTTGACAGCTCCACCCCTCTCTTCACACGAGTGTCCAAGACATGTGGCCGCAGATCAGATGAGATGATGACAAAGTCGATCATCGAACTGCGGCCTAGGGTGTCCTGGTGCCAAGAGCACATATGGAATACCACTCTGGTTCAGATCAGGGGGGCCGTTCCTCCCAACCACACCCCTCCAGGTCTCACTGTCATTACTCACATGAGCATTGAAGTCCCCCAGCAGAACAAGGGAGTCCCCAGAAGGTGCACTTCCCAGTACCCCCTCCAAGGACTCCAGAAAGGGTGGATAATCTGAACTGCCGTTTGGTGCATAAGCACAAACGACAGTCAGAACCCGTCCCCCCACACGACCTTTGGGTGGCTGGTGTGGGACCGTAAGTGGTCGATTTGTGTCTGGATGAAAAAGTCCTGATGAACTACGAAAACCGCTCCAGACCTTTCGGTGATCGTCCATGATTATAGCCCTCATAAGCTGGGTACCAGTTCTTAAGATCCACTGATGGGAGGTCTGCTTCTGGTCCGGGTCATTTGGTTCAGTGTGGCTTCTCTGCATCTGCTGGGCATCTATCTGATCCAAACTTTTTCTCTAGTATTCAGCAGAAGGAAATGGTGCTTCTGGGCAGGGCCCTGTTGACTTCTGGGAAATGTGGTTGTTATGAGCAGGAATACAGTGAAGGCTTACTGAGAGAAAACTACAAAATGGTGGCGCCTGTCCAGAGTATTTTATTTTGTTGTTAACTTTTTACTGTACCGTACTGTATCCAGTACTGTCTCAATTACATGAGTAAAATGTCAGTTGTTTGTCCTGTACAATTTTTTTGTACAATATTATAGACTTTTTGTTCACAAACTGCGATAGAGCAAGTACACACCAGTCGGACCGTGAAGTAGCGAGGGACTACTGTACATGAAATTAAAATATTCCTTAGTTTTATTACCAAGGAGCAACTACTTGTTGCAAATGTAACTGCAGTAATATTCAGAATGATAGAATAAAATTGATATTAGCATATATTTTCCAACACCATCTCTTGTGGTTTTCCTTGTTGTTTTCTCCTGTAAATATCAGCAGTATGTTCCATCCATCATCTTCTGCTTGTTCTGAAGTCATGTCTTGGGGGCAGCAGCTTGAGCAGAGAGGCCCAGACATCTCTCTCCACAGCCACCTCTTCCAGCTCCTCTGGAAGGTGTTCCCAGGCCATCCAAGAGACTAAAGTCTCTCCAGCATGTCCTGGGTCTTCCCCGGAGTCTCCTCCCAGTCAGACATGCCTGATGCACCTCCCCATGGAAGCGCCCAGGGAGCATCCTTACCAGATGCCTGAACCACCTCAACTGGCTCCTCTGGATGTGGAGGAGCAGCGGTTCTACTCCGAGTCTCTCCTGATAACTGAACTTCTCACCCTGTCTCTAAGGGAGAGTCCAGCTCCCCTGCAGAGGAAACTCATTTCAACCGTGTGTCCATGATGCAGGAGCAGTATGTTGATTTGTTAATATTTGCTCATAGGTAATCTCAGTACTATGAGCCTATCCCCCCTCCTTTCCATGATTTAATAAATAAAATAAACAGGCATGTTTTCTCTCTGAATAACCCTTTTCAATTCTTCATCTGAACAGCGGGGGAAATAAATTTCCTTTCTTCCTGCGCTCGTTCGTGTTCAGCAGCGTTTCATTGTGCTTGCTGTAATGTGACGGTAATCTGCTGCAGGCGGTGAATGGGGCTTTATCAGAGCTGGGAAAGTGTCTTCTTACAGGTTGTGTTGCGCCGGGTATTGAGCTCATTAAATGCTGTCTAATTCACTCTGTTCTGAGGTCGTCAGCGGCTCAGTGGCATCGTTCAGTCATTATTCAAAAAGAGGAGAAAAAGCACCAGACGAGGCCCGCGGAGACCTCGCTTTCTATGACTGAGACCGAATGTGGCTTGAAAGGTTTAAAATCAAAAATGTTTTCTGTGATCAGCTGTGGTGGGGTTCATGGAGCCGTGAACAGCGGGTGCCCAGGAGAAGGTCGTAGTCCTCACTTCCCACTCGGTTGTTTGCTCAGCCTGACTGAATGTTTAAGGTCCCATGAAAATGACTTTTATTTGGTGTGATGTGGCATAAAAACTGTTCCCGTCACCATCAGGGGAGATTTTAGTTGATAATTTGAACAGAATTACACAAACTTGATGTTCATTTCAAACAAGAAAAGATGTTTCTCTTTTCAACAGCTTCATATTAAGCGGTCCAACTTGCAACAGGAGATGCTGTGAAACTCAGGACCCGTTTACACGACGTGAAGCGTTTGACCGTTCATTTACAGACAACAGCCTCATTCTCTATGAAACCGAACGTTTCTGAGTCCAGGTCTCAGAGTGGAGATTGTCAGGGGAACCCCCCCACGGAGGAGTGAAATATTACAAGTGTGGAGTGGCACATGAACACTACAGGTGGCAGCAGTCCAAAGTTTTTTCTGCTCTAACAACAGTTATAATAAATAACAACAGTTATAATACATAACAACAGTTATAATAAATAACAACAGTTATAATAAATAACAATAACAACAGTTATAAAAAATAACAAGTTTTAATAAATAACAAGAGTTTTAATTAATAACAACAGTTTAAATAAATAACAACAGTTTTAATTAATAACAACAGTTATAATAAATATAACAACAGTTATAATTAATAACAACAGTTTTCATAAATAACAACAGTTTTAATTAATAACAACAGTTATAATAAATAACAACAGTTTTAATTAATAACAACAGTTATAATAAATAACAGTTTTAATAAATAACAACAGTTTTAATTAATAACAACAGTTATAATAAATAACAACTGTTTTATTAAATAACAACAGTTATAATAAATAACAACAGTTATAATAAATAACAACAGTTATAAAAAATAACAACAATAACAACAGTTATAATAAATAACAAGTTTTAATAAATAACAAGAGTTTTAATTAATAACAACAGTTTAAATAAATAACAACAGTTTTAATTTAATAACAACAGTTATAATAAATATAA
>NC_056510.1:42446775-42453961 GCF_014905685.2 Nematolebias whitei | reverse complement strand
TAACAACAGTTATAATAAATAACAAGTTTTATTAAATAACAACAGTTTTAATTAATAACAACAGTTATAATAAATAACAACTGTTTTATTAAATAACAACAGTTATAATAAATAATAACAGTTTTAATTAATAACAACAGTTATAATAAATAACAACAGTTTTAATAAATAACAACAGTTTTAATTAATAACAACAGTTATAATAAATAACACGTTTTTTTAAATAACAACAGTTATAATTAATAACAACAGTTATAATAATAACAACAGTTATAATAAACAACAACAGTTATAATAAGTAACAACAGTTATAATAAATAACAACAGTTTTATTAAATAGCAACAGTTATAATTAATAACAACAGTTATAATAAATAACAACTGTTTTATTAAATAACATCAGTTATAATAAATAACAACAGTTTTATTAAATAACAATAGTTATAATAAATAACAACAGTTTTAATTAGTAACAACAGTTATAATAAATAACAACAGTTATAATTAATAACAATAGTTATAATATATAACAACAGTTATAATACATAACAACTGTTTTAATAAATAACAACAGTTATAATAAATAACAACAATTTTATTAAATAACAACAGTTATTATTAATAACAACAGTTTTAATAAATAACAACTGTTATAATAAATAACAACAGTTATATTTGTAGATGAACATATGCTGTGATATATTCATAAATTAAACGGATTCATTCATTTTTCTGGACTGAATAATGTTGTGCATTTAATTATTAAAAATGTAACGTGAGGCGTTAATTTCCTTTGACCCATCAAAATGAACGTGGTCATTTATTTTCAGAATCAAAATTTAACATCACACATTTACATTAATTTGGCAAATTGAAAAATAACAACATGGCTTAGTTAGCTAGTTTTACAAGGAGGAAACCATACGGCGATGGTTTCCCTTGCTTCCAGCTGTACAACAGACATTTCTAAAAATATCTGGAATGATTTCTAGCAGATAGAAGAGTTTAAAGATGGAAAATGAAGTTTAGAGGGAGGGAAATGGTGTGTGAGTGAAAGTGTTGAACAGAATGGCACCCTCCATTCGAACCCAGCTTTCCTCGGTACGCTCGGTAGTAAACTCGACTCATTACCTCTCTGACGATGAATCAGTGGAAACGGAGTTCCAGTTCACGCTACCGGTCCAGCGTCTCTGTAGGATGGCAGATAACCGTCCGGAGTGGTGGCAGGACTTCATCAACAACAGTTCACCTCACGGGTGGACTCGCATGAGTGGAGTCCGTCAGAAGTTCCACTCAGATGTGGAAGATTGCATAATTCCCACAAGACTCGAAAGAGCTCTGGATCATGCCTGGACTTCTGTTCTCCCAGCACTTCTTCCGTTCGGTTCTGCTCCCAGAACTGAACTCGACTGCACTCGACTGGAGCTGCAAACGACTGAAGCTGGTTTGAACTAGGAAGTACCGACATTTAAAGAGTTCTATTTCCGGTTCATTTGGGAGGTTCCTGATTGGTCAATTCGACCAAACAGAGGTGTGTTTTTGTGATGTAAGAGGTTATTAAAAGTCAAGGAAAAAGATTGAGTTGTTTAAGAACAGACAGAAGATTGCTATGAAGATTCCAGACTTCGTGGAGTCAATTCTCTAGTATCTTTCTGTAAAAGTTAAACATGACATTTCTTTTTCAGTAAACTTGCAGTTGACCGAAACTTGACCTTTGACCAACTTACACAATTTGCTCATTGAAGACAGAAAATCAGACAATGCATCATTAACCTGATTTCTACTTTGAATGAGGATTAAAATCACTAATACTGTTTCACAGTTGATTTAAAAATGAGTAGTTCACTTCAACATTTGAAAATGGTTTGAACTAAACACAATTTGATTATCAAGACATTTGTAAGATAGTAATGATAATAGAAAAAGAGAGTGTTCTTTCAATTGATCAGTGCAGGACACTTAGAAAGTCTATGGATGAACTTAATATTGTGTTTCTGGACTCAAATCAATGAAATAACAATTCTTGTTCCAGGCAGGCTCTCAAGGCCAGATTTTGACCTGAGGCTTAGTTCACTACATATTAAATAACAACAGTTATAATAAATAACAACAGTTTTAATAAATAACAACAGTTATATTAAATAACAACAGTTATAATAAATATAACAACAGTTATATTAAATAACAACAGTTATAATAAACAACAACAGTTTTAATAAATAACAACAGTTATAATAAATAATAGTTTTAATAAATAACAGTTATAATAAATATAACAACAGTTATAATAAATAACAACAGTTATAATAAATAACAACAGTTATAATAAGTAACAACAGTTATAATAAATATAACAACAGTTATAATAAATAACAACAGTTATAATAAATGGCAGAGAGCTGAGTGTTTTTGTGCTGATCACTCTTTTTCAGCATGAAGGAGCAAAACTAATCAAATCCAGGCTCCAAAGAGAGGTTGGTGTCTTGACCAGTTTGAAGGTAACTGTGATCATGCAGATGCTGCATGCTCAATGAATGCAGCTGAGCCCTGCCTCAGGGTTGCCAGATAAATTTAAAATGTCTTATCTACCCCCTCCTTTTCTGTGCACATGTTCAACAAACACAACATTCATTTCCTCTTTGAACATCTTTACTCAGTACAAATGACAGTTTAGGTGAAAATACTATAATTTTAAAGTGACTGTACTACAATTTATAATGGCTTATCTGGCAACCTGACTGATATGGAAACTACATTAGTCCCTCATTTATTGTGGGTGTTAGGTTCTAGACACCCCCGACGCACAATAAGAGAAAATCTGCAAAGTAGCAAACATGATATTTATTTTAGTATTTATAAATATTCTAAAGCTTTAGAAACACTTCCCACACATATGCAATGTTCTAAGCTTTTTAACCTACATCATTTTACCAACATACGTACAGTACATGTAGCTACTAAATTTTACCCACCAGCTCTGTAGAACAGGAGCAACAGCTTTCGGGTCCAGACCGTCTCAGTTTCATTTCTGCAGCTGTACCCTGCAGCAACGAAGTCCACAATCCATGTTCTAAACTCTTAAACCTACATCATTTTACCAACATACTTATATGTAGCTACTAAATTTTACTTACCAGCATGTCCCGCTCAGAAGTCCTTGTGGGCCGGCTACCAGCTCGCAAGATTTACAAATGGGTCTGGAGGTCTAGTTCTGCTCCTGTTCTGGTCTGGTTTGATGGGTTACATGTGGCTCTATACAGCCACTGGGCACCGAAGTCACTGTAATAGGCGCCAGATATTTTCTGATCAGATCAAAACTTTCCCTCTAGTATTTCAGCAGAAGGAAATGGGGCTTCTGGGTGGAGCACTGTTGGCTTCTGGGAAATGTAGTCATTATGAGTGGGAATACAGAGTAGGCTTATTGACAGAAAACTACAAAATGGCGGTGTCTGTCCGAAGTATTTTATTTCTTCATTAACCTTGTACTGTACAGTACTGTCCCAATCACGTGAGTGATATTAAAGTTGACAATCATGGGTCCTGTGTGTGTGTGTATATATATATATATATATATATATATATATATATATATATATATATATATATATATATATATATACTTTGTACATATAATTTTTTAATATATACCTTGTACATATAATTTTTCAATATATATATATACTTTGTACATATAATTTTTTATATGTTAATGTGCGTTGACAAACCGTCATATAGTGAGTCCACGAAAGTTGAACCGTGAAGTAGCGAGGACTACTGTATAACATTTTTCTTGTTAACATGCTCATATTTTGTTTATAAATAAAAAACAATAAACCCCAATAAACATTGAAAAAACACTAACGTTTCCAGAGGTTGTTCTCGTGTAAACGGGGTCTCATCCTAAGGATGTTTTAACAAATATTAATGTTGGGTTCATGTTAATGTTCAGCTGCTTGAGCTTACAGATGTGCTCTTTTTTTCTTGTCAGGTAACTTTGAAGACAAGGTTTTGTAAGAGAAACATAAAATGACTGAAGTCATTGAACAAAATGTAACACTGCAAAAAAAAAGAGTTTTACTTTAAGATTGCAACTTAAATTTACTTTGGAAAGAATTGTATAAATGTTCGGTGTGAATCAAGAAAAGAAGAAAAGCTGCAACGCCTTGAGCTAATGTTTGTTCACTGTTTTAATGGTTGTTGTTCCCACAGATGACGATAAGTTTAGTGAAGCCACGGCCGTGCTGTTCACCTGGATCGAACGGGGCGAAGTCAACCGCAGGACCTCCAACCACTTCTACTCCATGATCCAGTCAGCCAACAGCCATGTTCGCCGGCTGATGAGCGAGAAAGCTCTGCACGAGGAGGAAATGGAGCGCGCCAAAGAGGCCTTCAAGAACGCCCTGCTGTCCATTTTAACACAGTGTAAGGACACTTTTTAAACACTTTCAGTCACAGTGAGACGTTTCAGGCAGACTGATGCTCCAGATGTGCGACGCCTTCGTTGTAATAACTGGAACTGTACAGTTATACTGGTAAGTCTGAGCAGTGTCTCTGCATGTTGTCCAACAAGCTTGTTGACAGCTGCACATTAAACTCAACAAGTACCGTAGTTTAATATTTAATAAGAAATAATTTACAGTCACACAACTGTAGCAGGACATTTGACAAGTATTAAATATATCTTCTCAAACTAACAGAAGAAATGTGTTGAACGAGGAGCAATTTGTCTGGATTATTATTTAGAGAAGATTACACTGTAGGAAAATTGAAACAAAAAGGTGTAAGACACACGAACAATATTTCTTCAAATGCAATAAGTGTAACATTTAAAGTGATGTATGATTTTCCACATTATTACCACAAAAGCAACATTTACCTACAAACTAATTCCCAACCAAACAGCTATATATTGTAACGCCTTCTCTATTCATGCGTTGTAATTTATGCTCGGATGACTCGTTAAAGGAGGGGCGTTTTTATTTTTAATCTGCTCCACAGCCATCCAAACAAAGACAACAACAACATTTTTCCCAGGCGTTTCCCTCCTCATAAACAGACCCCTCACTTTTTTTATGAACTGCTGTAGGAGCATGAATATAGAAATGTCATTGGAACAGTCCAACTACTGAACATGCTAAAATATATATATTAAAAAATAAATAAAACCGAATATCGCCCATGGCACGATGGGTCAGTTGATAAAACTACTGCCTCTAGGTGAGAAGGTTGATGGTTCAAATCCCAGCCAGGGCCTTTCTGGGTGGAGTTTGTATGTTCTGTCCGTGCATGAGTGGGTTTTCTCCAGGTACTCCAGTTTCCTCCCACAGACCAAAAACATGCATGTTAGACTGATTGGTAACTCTAAATTGTTCCCAGGTGACAGAGAGAATGGTTGTTTGACTCTATGTGTCCCTGTGATGGACTGGAGACCTGTCAAGGTGTCCCTGTGATGGACTGGAGACCTGTCCAGGTGTCCCTGTGATGGACTGGAGACCTGTCTGATTGTCCCCCGCCTCTTGCACAGTGACTGCTGGACCTGGGCACCAGTGACCCCCGCGACCCAGAAAGGAAGAAGTTGTTTTAAAATAATGATTAAATACAAAAGGCTGACTGGATGAATGGATGATGGATGGTAGATAGAGATATAGTTTATTAATCCACGGGGGAACATCTGAGGCATCCAGTAGCATGTTCTAACTATACAGAAGAAGAAAAAAAACACATGAAATAATAAAAGAGAAGCAGAATACACAAATTTGGAAAAGATAATATGCACATGAACAAAGTGGTAGGGAGTACTACAGTCATGATAAACATATATATGTATATATATATATATATATATATATATATATATATATATATATATATATATATATATACATATATACATACATACACATCTAAGCATACATATTCATATACATATGTACATGTAGACATACATAGATACATACTCATAAATAAGTGCCCAGGGTGCTGCAGATTTACACGGCTCTATTTTTACTGTATGGGGAGGAGTTGAAAAGTCTGATGTCCTGAGGGACAAAGGACTTCCTGGATGTGTCCGTGGAGCAGGGCTGGACAGCAGTCTACCGCTGAAGGAGCTCCTCTGCTTCATGATGGTGCCGTGCAGAGGATGGTCAGCATTGTGCATGATGAATAGTAGCTTACCGAGGGCCCTTTTCTCTGCCACTGATGTTAATTGGGACTCCACAGTTTTGTTCCCAGCACAGAACCAGTTTTCTTCACCAGCCTGTCAAGTCGCCCTGCATCTCCCCTCTTAATGCTGCCTCCCCAACACACAACAGAAGAGAACACTGGCTACCACAGACTGGTAGAACATCAGCAGTATTTTCCTGCAGATACTGAAGGACCCAAGCCTCCTCCGGAAGTACAGCCTGCTCTGACCCTTCCTGTAGAGGGAGTCCGTGTTCATTGACCAGTCCAGCCTGTCATCCAGTTGTATGCCCAGATATATGTAGGTCTGGACCACCTCCACATCAACCCCCTTAATTGAGACTGGCATCAGGGTAGGCCCAGATCTTCTGAAGTCCACTGTCATTTCCTTTGTCTGTTCAGCTGTAGATGGTTGGATATGCACCACAATACAAAGTCCTCAACCAGGGTCCTATACTCCCGCTTCTGTCCATCCTGCACATACCCACGATTGCAGTGTCATGTGCAGTACTTCTGCATGAGGCAAGTGTCTGAGTTATAACTGAAGTCAGATGTGTACAAGGTGAACAGAACTGGAGAGAGCACGGTCCCCTGCAGTGCTCCTGTGCTGCTAACCACTGTGTCGGAGATGCAGTCCCTGATCCTGGCATGTTGTGGTCTCTCAGTGAGACAGTTTGTAATCCAGGAGACCACGTGTGTGTCCACCTCATCTCCTCAAGCTTGTCTCAGTAGCAGGGGCTGGATAGTGTTGAAGACACTGGAGAAGTCGAAAAACATGACCCTCACAGCACTGTTTCCATTGTCTAGGTGAGAGTGAGCCCTGTGCATGAGGTAAAGAATGGCACCATCCACCCTCACCTGCTCCCAGTACCAGTATGAGAACAGTAGAGGGTCCTTAGCGTGGTAAACCTGATGTCTAAGGAGTTTCAGCAGCAGTCGCTCCAGGGTTGGATGGACAGATGTATGTATGTATGTATGTATGTATGTATGTATGTATGTATGTATG
>NC_056510.1:42437324-42446765 GCF_014905685.2 Nematolebias whitei | reverse complement strand
ATGTATGTATGTATGTATGTATGTATGTATGTATGTATGTATGTATGCATGTATGCATGTATGTATGTATGTATGTATGTATGTATGTATGTATGTATGCATGTATGCATGTATGCATGTATGTATGTATGCATGTATGCATGTATGTATGTATGTATGTATGTATGTATGTATGTATGCATGTATGTATGTATGCATGTATGCATGTATGTATGTATGTATGCATGCATGCATGCATGCATGCATGCATGCATGCATGTATGTATGTATGTATGTATGTATGTATGTATGTATGTATGTACGTATATATGTATGTATGTATGTATGCATGTATGTATGTATGTATGTATGTATGTAACTGAGCTGCAGTACTACAGAATGTGTAGACATATTATAGAGACCTTGATGAAATAATCCTGGATAAAGTCCCTAAAACCTTTTTGAACACTGAGCTAATAATGACTAAAGGAGTTTGACAGGATTTAAATTATGCTTCACTATTATCTGTATATGTGGATGTTTTAATTTGTGGCAAATTTTAGGCCACTGTCTACAAAACGTCATTTTATCTTGAAAAGCGGATTATTAAAAGCACCGTCCTGGTGTTCTAATCCTCTCCGTGTGAGCACACTCCTGGTTGCAGCTGCAGGGTGTGGTGCAGCAGCAGATTACGGAGGTGCAGACCATGAAGCCATTTTCAACACATCCACTTTGAAGCCCGTCTCGATGCAACTCATTTACTCTGCGAGCATCTCGGCTCAGTCTCCATGACAACGCTCCCTCATCCGTCTCACCATAGCCTCCCTTATCCTCAACTCGCTGTGCCATTTTGATTAGGTCAGTCACACAGAAGTTTCAAAGTCAGAAGCGTGACGGCGATCTGACCTTTTCACAGGCGGCAGAAGAACAACAGCACCCATAGAGACACAGATGCTGCCACCGATGCAGTCACCTCATGATGCTCTGGGTAAACATTACCTGCTTAATCCAACATTTTTCAGTCAGGTCATCTGGACAGTTTCTTTTTTTGTGCTGAAACGTTTCGCCTTCGATCCGGAAGGCTTCATCAATCAAGGAAACACACAACAAAACTGATTATTTCCCCAACAGCTTACTCCAAAGTGGAACAAACCAGTTCTGCTTGTGATAAGATGGTCTCTTTGGTACGGCCCCTCCTCCATTTCAGCACAAAAAAAGAAACTGTCCAGATGACCTGACTGAAAAATGTTGGATTGTATACCTGGATTATTGAGCATGGACTTTGTCATTACCTGCTTAACTTCACATAATTTTTAGCCGTTGCGAGGCAGTTTATTTGTAGGAAGTCACAAGTCATATCAGTGACAAGATGTCCCCATCATAACTTAGCCTTCTCTACCATTCAGAACCCCACACATGCACGTGAGCATGCACGTGCACATATACAAAACAGGTTGCAGGAACAGTCTTTTAAAGCATCACTCAGCAGTAGATATCTTGCAGAATAACATCACTACAGTACCACACAGTTGTTGACATTTTTGTGCAACCAGCTCACAACACAATTACACTTGAACAGACCAGTTCATATTTCTCCTGTTGAAACGTGACACTTTCATCATTGTTGGCAGCAACGCACACTAAATGTTAAAGTATGAATTGTAAAACACACAACAAATGGAAGACAGTCATTTAACACTCATGCAACATTGAGTGAGTTCCACTGACCAATAAAAATGGATGAAGCAACTTCATTATCTTCCATTGTTCACAAATAAAGCCAATGATGGCATGGTGTAATTAGAGATGTGGGGCAGTACCCTGCCTCAACACCCCACACATACACACATGCACACCCTCCCAACTCTCTAACAGGCTGGAACAATGTTAATCACACAGTAATACAATGTTTGTTTTAAAGCAAATAACATTAAAACTATCTAACAAGGTTAAATCAGGTCCTCTGGACAGATTATTCTTATTCTCCTGATTCTTCAGGTCCAGAGGACATTTATCTACCTGGATTATCGAGCATGCATCAAAATATTAAACTAATTATATTTAAAATTGCATGTCAGAAGATAAGAACTTTGATAATAAATACAATTTATGCCTGAAAAGTATGTCCATCCATCCATCCATTAGCTTGTTCTGAAGTTGGGTCGTGGGGGCAGCAGCTTGAGCAGGAAGGTCCATACATCTCTTTCCACAGCCACTTCTTCTAGCTGTTCTGGGGGGACCATAGGTGTTCCCAGGCTAACCGAGAGACTTACATTTGATTTATTTTGGTGAGGAAAATATCACTTAATGTAGCTTAGAATGCTAGTCTTTCAGAATAATGAAAAATATTTAAAACAATTACCATCAACTCATTAAGCATGTGAACATGTTGGCCAGCTGTGTGAATGGAGGGGCAGGGAGGTAAGTACAGTTCAGTTACACTTTATTTTTATTATTTTGTCTGTTGCTTTTAGCTCAGTTGATTTCTCTCCACGCTGATAAAAACAAGTGTTTAAAATCCATGGACTTTTACTTTGTGCTTATTCAGGTTGGATCAATTTGTTTTGAATTTGTTACATTTTGATATGTTGAGTCACAGCAACTTAAATGTAAGAGCAACACCTTTAAGGCAACATTTGATCACAGAATGGAAGTGAAATTCTCAATGGGCCCCAAAATTAATAGCTTTTTAAAGATTGACCGTAATGATGGATGGCAGTAATACATGTGGCAGACATTCTGTCAAATGGAGGCTCCTGCACCTGAAAGGTTTCCTGTGAGCGCCTCCTCTCCAGTGAATGACTGCAGAAGCACAGCAGAGAGGGAGCAGGAGAAATCTGAAGATGCACGTGTTGTACTGCGAGACTAAAGTTACCAAGTACTGCCTAAAACATCACCTAGCACATGCCAAAGTTCCTGTTGTTTCTTCCATTCTGGATAATTGTTGCCTTTGTCAGTCGTGCAGGATGTGAGTCTGCAGGTGAAGTAAGTACAAAGGGCCGGACTGAAGAGAGACCTGTTCATCACGTCACACACTTTAAACTACAGTAAAACACTGTTTCAGATTATTTTAGTTTACAGTGTTTCTAGTCTCAGCATTCAAATTAAAAAAGTGAGGACTAGAACGAATCAGCTAAATATTTAAAAGAAAATAGTTTTAGTCTGTTTATTTCATTTGATAAGAAGACCACGAGGAGGGAAACGTGTCAGGAGAGAGAGGGAGGAAAGAGGAAAGTGAAGAATGTAGGACTGAGGGTTGCAACTCTAAATGTGGGGACAATGACAGGCAAAGGTAGAGAGCTGGCTGACATGATGCTGAGAAGGAAGGTAGACGTTGTATGTGTCCAAGAGATCAACTGGAAGGGCAGCAAGGCTCGCAGAATTGGAGCAGGGTTTAAACTGTTTTACCATGGTGTGGATAGAAAGAGAATAGAGTAGGGGTGGTCCTGAAGGAGGAGTTGGCAAAGAATGTAGTAGAGGTGAAGAGAGAGTCAGATAGGGTGAAGTGTCTGAAGGTAGAATTAGAAGGTCTGATACTAAATATTGTCAATGGTTATGCTCCACAGGTTGAATGTGATGTGGATGAGAAAGATACATTTTGGAAAGATCTGGATGAAGTGATAGAGAGTATTCCCAGGGAGAAGAGAGTGGTGATCGGAGCAGACCTGAATGGACATGTTGGTGAAGGAAACAGAGGGGATGAGGAAGTGATGGGTAGGTTTGGTGTCAAGGAAAGAAACCAGGAAGGACAGATGGTGGTGGATTTTACCAAGAGAATGGAAATGGCTATAGTCAACAACTATTTCCAAAAGAGGGATGAACATAAATTGACCTATAAGAGTGGAGGAAGGAGTACGCAGGTCGACTACATTATGTGTAGAAGAAGAAACCTGAGGGAGATCGGAGACTGTAAGGTTGTGGCAGTGGAGAGCGTGGCCAGACAACATCGGATGGTTGTGCGTAGAATGACTGTTGTTGTGGAGAAGCGAAAAAGAGTAAAATCAGAGAAGAAGACCAAATTGTGGACGCTAAGAAAAGAAGAATGTTGTGAGAAATTCAGAGAGGAGCTGTTAAAGGCTCTGGGTGGTAAGAAAGAGCTTCCAGATGACTGGACTACTACAGCAACAGTATTAAGAGAGACAGGTAGGAAGGTACTTGATGTGTCATCTGGACAGAGAATAGATGATAAGGAAACCTGGTGGTGGAATAGTGAAGTGCATAAAGCTGTTCAAAGAACGAGATTAGCCAAGAAGAAGTATGACAGTGAGAGGACTGAAGAGAGGAGACAGGAATATAAGGAGATGGGACGTAGAGCAAAGAGGGAGGTAGCTAAGGCAAAGGTTGTATTAATATGATGAGTTGTATGGGAGACTGGACACTAAAGAGGACAAGAAGGAGTTGTACCAATTGGCAAGACAGATGGATCAGGCTGGAAAGGATGTGCAACAGGTTAGGTTTGTTAAAGATAGGAATGGTAATGTTCTAACAAGTGAGAAGAGTGTGACAGATGGAAGGAGTACTTTGAGCAGCTAAGGAATGAAGAGAATGAAAGAGAAAGAAGAGTAGAGGTCATAGAAACTGTGGACCAGGAAGTGGGAAAGATTAGTGAGGGTGAACTTTGTAAAGCTCTGAAAATAATGAATAAGGGGAAGGCAGTAGGATCAGATACATACCAGTGGAGGTTTTCAAGAATTCAAGGATTGCTCTCTGTCTGTGTATTGGAGCTCCTAATTTTGCACATCTTCCGAAATTAAAACTACTGTTGTGGATCTGACCAACTGGACTTTAGACGCAAATGACAAAATCTTTTCAACAAAGGGACAGGGTCCTGGAGAACCCTCATGTCTGCCCGGACAACATTTATGCAGCTGTATATGTCTCCGGGGATGTGGAATGTGATGTGTCTATCTCTGCTGTCGATCAAGGATGCCAAAATTTTATATAATTCGATTTATGATAACAGGTTTCCTGTTTTTGGAATTGTCTGGTTCCTGGTTTATCAACATACAAAGAATACAGTCGCAGCTAATCTGGCCTGGTCAGGCTTCTGCTTATGTGAAGGTTTGGCTCGTGCTTTAAGGACTCAAAATCAGCTGATTTATGAGCTAAACCGTAAGATGGATGTGATTTGTGAGAATCACCTGGGGCTTTGGGACTCGCCAGCATGAAACGACCTCGGAGAGGCTCATAAGCATGGACCAATAGAATGCACCCTAATCTGGCCATTTCGAATCTTAGAAGTACCAGTAAGACTCAAGGCTGACTAGAAGAATAGTCTGTCTGTAAAAATCAACAATTGTGGCTTATCCGAATCTGACTCCCCAGTTGTCCTCGAAAACAGGCCGACATATCAGTTTCTCCTGGGAAATGTGTAAACTAAAGAAAAGCTTTGTCTATCTAACAAACATATAAAATGGTAAAGAAAAACAGTAATAAGATCTAAGATATGAACTAAGAAAAACGTTAAGTAAAAAAACACTTAGCACTAATAGTAAAAAAAACAATACGCTGAACAGCAGCACGAACATAAGTCTGTGTGAGCAAATGAGTATGAATGAACACAGCAGCATGAAACAGATCAGCAGCAGCATGAAACAAATCAGCAGCAACATGAAACAAATCAGCAGCAACATTATGTGATTTTTAAACAGTGATTATTCTGGTCAGAGATTCAAGAGTCTAACAGCCTCAGGGTAGAAGCTGTTCCTCAGTCTAGTGGTTCTACACTTAATGCTCCTCAACCTCCTTCCTGAGGGGAGTGGGGCAAAAAGTGTGTGTGCTGGGTGAGTGGGGTCCTTCATGATGCAGGTGGCCCTCTTCCTGCATCTGGAGGTGTAGATGTCTATGATGGTAGGGAGGCTGACTCCAACATCTTCTGTGCAGCCTTCACCACTCTCTGCAAAGCTTTTCTTTCTGCAGCTGTGCAGCCTCCATGCCACACGTTGATGCTGGAGCACAGGATGCTCTCCACTGCACACCTGTAGAAGGAGGTGAGGACTGAGCTTCCCAGACCAGCTCGCCTCAGCCGTCTGAGGAAGTAGAGTCTCTGATGAGCTTTCTTGATCAGGCTGGTGGTGTTGTTGCTCCAGCTGAGGTTGTTGTTCATGTGTACACCCAAGTACTTGTAGCTGGAGACCACTTCCACTGCAGATCCTCATATGTTCAGTGTGTGTGTGTGTGTGTGTGTGTGTGTGTGTGTGTGGGGGGGGGGGGGGGGGGGGGTTGTTCTGTTTGAAGTCCACAACCATCTCCTTCGTCTTCTTCACATTGATGTGAAGGTTGTTCTTCCTGCACCAGCTCTCCAGGTGTTCCACCTCCTGACTGTAGCTGGACTCGTTGTTTGTGATGCATCTAACCACCGCTGTATCGTCTGCAAACTTTACAGTGTGACAGCCTGGATGGGTAGGTGCACAGTCATACGTGAGCAGAGTAAACAGGAGAGGGTTCAGCACACAGCCCTGAGGGGAGCCAGTGCTGAAGGTTATGGTGGAGAAGGAGAAGCTGTAGATCCTCACAGACTGTGGACTGTTTGTTAAAAAGTCTTTTGGAATTTGGAAATGTCTTGGAGAGATGGCAGTGAGGTTTTTGACTCACATATTCAATGGCATATTTGAAGGTGAGAAAATGCCTGAAGAATGGAGAAGAAGTGTGCTGGTGCCCATTTTTAAGAACAAGGGTGATGTTCAGAGTTGTAGCAACTACAGGGGAATTAAGTTGATGAGTCACACGTTGAAGATCTGGGGGAGAGTTGTGGAAGCAAGACTTAGACGAGAGGTGACTATTTGTGAGCAGCAGAATGGTTTCATGCCAAGAAAGAGCACCACAGATCCATCTTTGCTTTGAGGATGCTGATGGAGAAGTACAGATAGGGTCAGAAAGAACTCCATGATGTGAGATGTGCTGTAGAAGTGACAGATAGCTTCAAGGTGGAGGTGGGAGTGCATCAAGGATCAGCTCTGAGCCCCTTCTTGTTTGCACTGGTGATGAGCTGACTAACAGATGAGGTCAGGCAGGAATCCCCGTGGACTATGATGTTTGCAGATGACATTGTGATCTGTGGTGAGAACAGAGAACAGGTGGAAGAGAACTTGGAGAGGTGGAGGTATGCACTTGAAAGAAGAAGAATGAAAATCAGCCATAGTGACAGAGTCCATGTGTGTGAATGAGAGGGAGGAGGTGGAACAGTGAGGCTACAAGGAGCAGAGGTCACAAAGGTGCAGGACTTCAAGGACTTGGGGTCCACTGTCCAGGAAAATGGAGAGTGTGGTAAAGCGGTGAAGAAGAGAGTCCAGGCAGGATGGAGTGATGGAGAAAAGTTTCAGGAGTGATTTGTGACAAAAGAGTGTCAGCAAAGATCAAAGGAAAAGTTTACAAGACAGAGGTGAGACCAGCTATGTTGTATGGTCTGGAGACAGAGACATGGACAAAAAGACAGGAGACAGAACTGGAAGATGCAGAAATGAAGATGTTGAGGTTCTCCTTAGGAGTGACAATGATGGAGAAGATTAGGAATGAGATCATCAGAGGTACAGCACAGGTTGAACAACTGGGAGATAAAGTTAGAGAGGCCAGACTGAGATGGTTTTGGACATGTCCAGAGGAGGGACAGTGGGCATATTGGTAGAAGGATATTAGAAATGCAGCTGCCAGGAAAAAGACAAAGAGGAGATCTATGGATGCAGTTAGAGAGGACATGGAGGTAGTTGGAGTGAGGACAGAGTGAGGTGGAGGAGGATGACTCGCTGTGGTGACCACTGAAGAGGGAAAAGCCAAAAGAAGAAGAAAAAGAAGTTTTGTCTGTTAAGAATGAAGCATTAAATGGACAGAAAGACACGTTGAACCTCAGAGTTCTTGTCTTCAGGATCTGTGCAATAATGACACCTAGAGCCACATCGTTTGTAACAAAATCAAACCTTCGCTGGCATCATCTACTGCACTACTCCAGATATATTTTTTAACAGTTTCTGCTGCATTTACACCTGAAGTTTACACACAAACTTAAGAATTAAGTGAACAGATTTTTTTTAATGAATTATGTATTTGTGTGGAATCCAAACATGAAGCATTTTAGAATAGATGGCATCAGCCAGTTTCATGCCGGACCCCGATGACTTTGTGTCCTAGAAACCCAAACAACAACAAAGCTGTTTGTACCATTTTTATTTATGTCTACCTCAGTTTATCCAGATTCTGTCATCAATTGTTTAATTTGATTGCGTTTTGAAATTATTTATACTTGAGAAGAAACAAAAAAGTAAGCAAGAAATTACAATTGTTTTGGAAGAATATTTAGGTTGTTTATTTGCATTTTGATTTGTCTGTAATGCAAACATTTCCACTACCTAGTGGTGTGGCATCTGTCTTACATTGTTTTATTTTTAGATTTTATTTAAAACATTTTTTCGCATGACATCTGAAGTAATGTAGATTGGGCCTTGTCAACATTTAATGCTTAGAATAATTTTAGCTGATGATTTATTGGTTATATCAGATCTTATTACGGTTTTTGTTTTACATTTTATTGTTGGATGTAACTGGGACCCTGTGAACATAATTTCGTTCCATCACATGTACCACATGTGGTGCGAACGACAATAAAGAATCTCTGAATCTCTGAATTTACCAAAGTTCTTTCTTCCTAGATCTGTTATGAGCAAAAACATTTTGAGCAGTAACCTTTAAACATGGTCAAGTTCAATCTGGATTAAATTTTTCCTAGCTATACCTTGCAGTCTAAAGTTTGTCATACAATTGTTTTAATAAAACTGTAAGGTTCTACTCTTCATAAATACCCCAGATTTTAGTGCATCTACTCAACTAGGTGGAGTTAGGATTTCACAGAATTTTAAAGTCTGTAGCGTTTTAGTGATACCCAACATGAGAAAACACTAGAAACTAGAAACTGAAAATATAAGATCAAGTCTAGTTCAAGCCTGAAACAGTCAGAAGAAAACATCCTGACTTCATTTAAGAGTAGATGACTTCTTTCAGATGAAGAAGTGATGGAGGTAGCTGAGAACCCCAGTCTGTGGTCGGTGTATGAACAGGGTCTCTCCTCCGTCGGCTGTACGAGCCTCCAGTCGGTGCAACAATGCTACATAAACGGCTTGTTTTGTTTTGACCTTCCCTCCTCCTCCACCTCCTCCTTTCCTCCTCCTTGTTCACCTCAAAGTCGAGCAGATCACCGCCGTTTTCACCGCTGCCACCAGGCAAAAGGCATGGGACCATTTCTCAAAAGCACAGCGCAAGAACATAGACATTTGGCGCAAGCAGTGTGAGGTTGGTACACCTTTTATCTGTTCTCTACAGAAAGACAGACAGACAGACAGACAGACAGACAGACAGACAGACAGGCGATCAGACAGACAGACAGACAGACAGACAGACAGACAAGTCAGTCAGACAGACAATCAGACAGACAGTCAGTCAGTCAGACAGACGATCAGACAGACAGACAGTCAG
>NC_056510.1:42431191-42437314 GCF_014905685.2 Nematolebias whitei | reverse complement strand
CAGACAGTCAGTCAGTCAGACAGACGATCAGACAGACAGACAGTCAGTCAGTCAGACAGACGATCAGACGGACAGACAGACGATCAGACAGCAGCTCTGATCTGGGCCTCCTTCTCCCAGCAGCCCCAAATGTAAATGATCAGACATCTCTTGGAAAGTGTGAGGCGCTGCTATGGCAACAGTGATTTCCAGGGTTAAGTCTCTGATCAATTATTCATCCTGGTTCGAATCAACATAAGTAAGAACATGAGAATGCTGCGTGTGAAGGAGGGAGGATCTGTCCTCGTTGAGCGCAGTCAGCACTTCAGAGGGATTCACTCAGCAGCCTGATGCTGTGCAGACACTTTGCTTTAGTCACTACAGTACAAAATAAAAATGTTTAAAACCAAGTTTTTAAGGAAAATGCATACTGCTTTGTTAAATGTGTGCCACAGAACAAGACAAAAACAAAGTGCACGCTGCCCTCTACAGATATCAGACTGAAACAGAGGCAGTTTAGTGTGGTCACTTAAAAAAGGCAATTTAAACTGGATTTAATTATGTGCTTTAAAAATGGTTTATCTTGCATTAAATGATATGCCAACTTAACATTCAGAGTTTTTATTGTAGTTTGCAGCAAGCACAAAGAAAATAATTATTTGTAGCTCAATTTAAAGAAGATACTCTAAACCCTGAACTAGTGCTGAGTCTATTCATCACTCATCTCATCAGTAATACTCAAAAACATGGCAACAGGTCACATACCGGCAGTTTGTCGTGCTCTGCAAAATTAAAGCAATGAACTGAGCAACACTAATATTGAGAACTAAAAGAAGCTACTCCATTTAATGCTTACTGGTCTCCTTTCACACTTTGCTCTCCATGACCTGTACAGTCTATTACAACGTGGCTAGATCAGGGATAATTTAGAAAACTTAATCTGCAATCATGATGATTCATTCAACCTTTATTTAGACAGATAATCCCACTGAGCCTCCAGGACTCAATGGTGCTCTTGGTAATTGCCATTTAGGTCATTCCCTGCTATTTTCCAAATCCCTATAAGACTGTCCTGTTCCCTTACTACGTTCTGTTTACTCACATGGCACAGCCATCTCAGACCACAGCAAGGTGCAGCCACGGTATCACTTCTGCACTAGGCTGTTTCATTGACTGTTTCTGTGGCGCTGACTCCCCCACGGTCCACGCAGGACCAATGCAGAGCCCTCTGTGTTCTTAGTTCCCTCCACAGGACTTCTCCAAGTCCCTGCAAAGACCGTTTGTGTTGTGGATCATTGGTAATGTTTGGTGCAGTGGTCCTCCAGCGTGAAAGGGGCCTAACTGATCACTACTTGTCAAAGCTCTGCAAACAGATCATAAACATTTCCAGAACAATTTTCTCTACGTTTAAAGCAAAGACTCGTGAGACATTCTTCTAGCTTGCTGCAGTGGCTGGTGTGCTAATGCTAACACTAACCCTGGACATATTTCAAGATTTCCATTGAATGTGCACGGCGTTGTTCTACGGCCACCATTCAGCAGCAACCTCTTCTTGTGCTAAAAGCTGGATGGAATGACCGACTGCCCTGCTCACACATTTCATGTGACAAATGCTCTTTTCCATCAGATTCATCATGATTATCAGCTAATCTCAGAGAACAAAAAGTGAAATTTAAAAAATAAAATGACCACAACTTTTAAACAACTTGGTGGAAAAGATAAATTGTTACCCAAATGGTTAAAATCAGATATCTGTTCATTATAACCAAGTGAGTTAGTTTTACATTTTATTAGCTTAAGTCCAAATACTAATGAAACTCTAAACCATTTGTGTCAAACTCAAGGCCCGGGGGCCAAATGTGGCCCTTGTTGACATCTTATCTGGCCCCCAAGATGATATTTTAAATGCAAAATACTTTTTTCACTTTAATTTTTTCAATAATCTTTGATTATGATGTCAAAAGTGCAACAGAGGGCGTCAAATGAGACCAATCAAACTCTTGTTGAGGAACCTGCAACCAAGAACAGATGTCGAGTATCTGACTTGAGTTAATGTAGATTCTGAAACCGGCCCTTAGTTTGAAAAAGGTTTTAATTTTGGCCCCCTTTTGTAAGTGGGTTTGACACCCCTGGTCTAAACCAACCAAAACATTTAAAACACTGAACAAACCAAACTCAAACTCAAGACAGTCCCTCTTCTGTTAAATCCTAATTTTACTTTTTGTAATCCTGAACAAAGTTTTCACACCACAAAACCCATAGATTAGATTTTTACTGGCACTGTTTCTATTGCTAAAGATTTTGACTTTGTAAAGCAGTTGAAATCTTTCGTGATAGCGGTCACAAGTGAATGAATCTCGCCAGGCTCCAAGCTTTGTTTGTGTCCCCGACACAAAGCTGGACCAGTCAGCGTCTCGTACGAGCAGCTCCAGGTGGGTTCCATGTCTTTAATTGTTTTCAAAGTGCTGTTCCTTTTTCAGACAGTTTTTGTCTTCAGATTCCACTGTTGATTCTGTGTCACATCGCCCTAGAATTGTACAGCCACCAACATGAAGCCTTGAACTTATGTTCAAGTTGAGGCTGACTGACATAAAAGTGATTTTTAGCTAGTGATTTCAGAGTAGTTTTTCACTGTTAGGTCCTCTTCAGTCCAGATGGCAACCCTTCGAAGCATGGCATGAACTACACAACCTATTGGAATGTGGCTGGGTGGCAGCACATTTGGAAAACCTTTACTTCAACAGTGAACTCAGTTATGATGCAGTAGCACTCTTGAAACTTGCTAAATATGTATTTCCTGCTATTTCCCTCTTACCTGAGATCCTCTCCTGCACGCTCATTAAACAGTGCGTCTGGGTGTCAGGGTGCTAGAAGCATGCTACATGCTAGAAGATGACAGTAACACCATGGGGTATCCCACTTGTCCCAAAGTTGATCCCTAAGTATCCCAAAGTTTTTTCATGATCTTGCCATAATCTTGATTGTACAGTAGTTTATGCATGGGGCCAGCAGACCCAGTCGTTCTACAGATTTTCTACAACCAATCCTTGCAGGTAACCGTGGGTCCCACATCACAGTTAAACTCAATCCAGTTTATTTATAAAGCGCCAAGTCACAACAGAAGTCATCGCAAGGCACTGAACAGAAACATTCATATACATAAAAGTAACTTAAAAACACTTACTATTTATCTGAGGGGGCAGCACGGTGGCGCAACTGGTAGAGCTGCTGCCTCTCAGCAAGAAGGTCCTTGGTTCAAACCCCGGTCCAGGGGCCTTTCTGGGTGGAGTTTGCATGTTCTCTCCATGTATGCGTGGGTTTTCTCCGGGTGCTCCGGTTTCCTCCCACAGTCCAAAAACATGCATGTTAGGCTGATTGGTGATTCTAAATTGTCCCTAGGTGTGAGTGAGAGAGTGAATGGTTGTTTGTCTCGTTTGTCTCTATGTGGCCCTGTGATGGACTTGCGACCCGTCCAGGGTGTACCCCGCCCCTCGCACAGTGATTGCTGGACATGGGCACCAGCGCCCCTGTGACCCAAAATGGAATAAACGGGTAAAGAATGGATGGATGGATGGATTTATCTGAGGAGCAGACTGCTTTGAGTTTAGCTCTCATCTTGAGCAAGCATGAAGAAACAGTGGAAAGGAAAAACTACCTCATGAGTAAGAAACCTTTAGCAGAATCAGGCTCAGGACAAGAGGACATCTGCTTCGACCGGCTTGGTTTGATAGGAACAGATACACAATGGCAGGTCAAGAATCACATGTTAAGATAGAAATAATATCAAATGAAACTATTCAATTTTAACAATTCATTGAAGGAAATGAGGTCAATGTGGCCTCTAGTAGTCTAAGCTTAAAACAGCATGACAAGCCGACCCTAGTTATAGGATTTAGCAAAAAGGAAAGTCTTAAGTCCAGTCTTAAAACTGGATAATGTGTCAGCCTCATGGACAGAAACTGGAAGTTGGTTCCACAAGAGAGGAGCCTGAGAACTGAAAGATCTGCCTCCCATTCTGCTTTTGGAAACTCTAGGAACCACAAGTAAACCTGCAGCCTGAGAGTGAAGTGCTCTGTTAGGAAAATATGGAACAATAAGATCTATAATATAAGATGGAGCTAGGTTGTTGAGAGCTTTGTAGGTTAGAAGTAAGATTTTGAAATCTATTCTGGATTTGACAGGGAGCCAATGAAGAGAAGCTAAAACTGGAGAGATGTGATCTCTCCCACTAACTCCAGTTAAGTCTCTGGCAGCAGCATTTTGGATCAGCTGAAGCAGTGCTTGATCTGAGCCAGTTTCTGCTGGAACAAAATCCGGGAATTCGCTTATTTTGACAGGGTGCGTTCCTGGCAACTGTTTGCTCGGATCCAGCAACTCAAATCTCCACCCCTAAAAGTCCAAAGTCATTGCGCATTTTTATTAAAAAACTCAAAAACATAATTAAAAGAACACAACTAAATTGAACATCAGTTTCACAGTTTAATTAGGTTATTAATAAAACTTTTCATTATTTATTAAAAATACCACGAGGGGGCCCAGTCTGTGGAGTGGATGTTCCGACTGCAGCAAAGCTTGTGCACGCAGCTGAACAGTGAGAAAACTGAAGTAATCATCTTTGCTCCAGAAAAAACAACTGCAGTGATAAAGCAGAACCTTGGACCTCTTGGTCATTTAGCTAAGTCTTCGGTTAGAAATCTTGGTCTAACTTTTGACTCTTGTTTTACTCTGGAAAATCATATTAAGTCTCTGGTTCGTTCCTGTTTCTACCATCTGCGTAACATTGCCAAACTTAGCCATATTGTTTCCCGTCCAGAAATGGAAATGTTAATTCATGCATTTGTTTCATCTCGCCTGGATTATTGTAATGCACTGTATACATGTTTAAACAAAACCTCCCTAGACCGGTTGCAGTCTGTGCAAAATACTGCGGCTCGACTCCTGACTGGATCATCAAAGTATTGCCATGTAACACCACTTTTAAAGCAACTTCATTGGCTCCCAGTTCAACATCGAATGGATTTTAAGGTTTTGGTTTTAACCTGGAGAGCTCTACATGGTCAAACACCAAATTACATAACAGAACTTTTACATCCCTACACACCGATCAGAGCTCTGAGGTCCTGTGATCCAGGCCTGCTGACAGTCCCCCAGACAAAATTGAAAACTAAAGGAGATGGAGCCTTTTCTTCTGTGGATCCAAGACTTTGGAACTCTCTTCCTCAAACTCTCCGATCACTGGACTCAGTGATTTCTTTTAAAAGTCCGCTAAAAACTTATATTTTTAAATCTGCTTTTGCCTGAATTTGTTTTTTGCTTTTGTTTATCTGATTTGTTGAAGCGTTTTGTGATTTTTATCTTGAGAAGTGCTATATAAATAAAGTTTTACTTACTTACTTACTTACACACTCTTGCCCAGCACAGACTGCATGTTCCCACGGGGATGAAGTGTCTTCATCCAACACCTTCAGTGGCGTGCCCTGCGGACAGTGCATGTTACACACAGGAGTGTCTCCAGACAGCTCTAGAGAGCGCGCACAACTGCTGATGTGTCACAATTCACCCATACATTTCAGACACACTAAATAAAAAGCTGCATGGCATCTACTTTATTCAAAATGTTCTGGGGAAGGAAGCACAGACCCTCCTCCACCCACAACCCCCCACTCCACTCCTCCTATCCCTGCATGCCCGCTCTTTGCGTTCCGGCATCGATCGGTTTACAAATTAAGCATTGAACTGAAAATGTTTTAAAGAAGTATTTGGACACCCAGATAATAAACCATTGCAATAGTCCAGTCTAGACGTGACAAATGCATGAACCAGTTTTTCTGCATCATCTTTAGATCAGATGTTTCTAATGTTAGTGATATTACACAGGTGGAAGAAGGAGGTTCTAGTAACGTTTTTAATGTGGGGGATAAAAGACACGTCCTGATCAAAAATAACACCAAGATGTTTAACATTAGAGCTGGAGGACAGATTAATGCATCTAAGGAGGGAGAAAGACTGAAACATTCATTCCTAAGGTGCTCAGGTCCAAAAACCAAAACCTCAGGCAGGGCCCACTCTCTACCAAGGATCCTGATTATCTGCCACCACAAGGATTAGAACTAGAGCAAGGATTAGAACTAGAGCAAGGATTAG
>NC_056510.1:42394293-42431181 GCF_014905685.2 Nematolebias whitei | reverse complement strand
AAGGATTAGAACTAGAGCAAGGATTAGAACTAGAGCAAGGATTAGAAAAGAACTATCATAATCTTGCTAAAGATATTTGGTGCTTGAGCAAAACCATAATAGACTTATCATGCTCTACCATGCACAGTGGAGAGCCCAATGATCTTTCTAATACCACACAAAGGCAATCAACATTTTGATTGAGTATTTTTAACGTAATAGGAGAAAGATGGATGCAGTTAGAGTGAGGACAGAGGATGCAGAAGACAGAGTGAGATGGAGGAAGATGACTGGCTGTAAACAGCTTAAAGAAGAAGACGAAGACGATAGTGGGTTGATAGTCTATTTTAATGGTGGCTTTAATTCTTGTTGCAGAAAAACAACAGATGCCTATTCACCTGTTAGGTGTGTCTTTTAATTTGAAGTTATTAATGAAAAGGTGCTATTTACATTGAAGCAAGAAGGAACAAAACATAATTATCATCTACTAAAGCTAAAACTCTAGTGAAGTGACAAGAAAAGAAGATGAATAGTATATTTCCTCAAATTGAAAATGTCCATTTTTCAGGTTTTTTTTTGTGTAATAATATGTATATAACATAATAATTAGAATAATTTTGTTTGATTTGCTTGCCTAAAATAATTTATAAAGGCACAATAACTCTAGTTGCCTGATTGAACTTAGTTTATTATATAGTTTTAGTTGAAAACAAGGTAAGGGGTTAGCACACCACGAGTCTGGTGACTTACAACCACCTCCTCCATACTTCAGTCCTATTATGAGACCCTTCTTTAATTAATGACCAATTATTGTGGTTAGTCTACCACTAGATTGATGAATTACCAGAGATTGGTTAAAAAAAATGTACATTTCTGAAGACTATGGATGCATACTGCACCAATATTTTATAGTCACATGTTCTTTAGTAATATTATTGTCTCTGGACTCAAGAGTTGAATTTATAGTCAGACAAACTCAAAATCTTTAATGGAGGTCAGTGCTGGATTAGAAAAGGTGTATTTTTATACTAATGATTGGCTAAATTTAGCTAAGTTTTAGAGCTTTCTCCTCTAAAAGCTGATTTGAATAGTGACAGACACTGAAAAATTCAAGCTTGGTTCAATTTTGTTTTGTATGAAATACAACAGCAAATATCAGGGGATCTAGTGCAGCCCATTTCATTGTAGTCCTTCATAATACTTTCTTACACAATGTTTTCTGGGGCCGTAGTAATGGTGGAGTGGAAGACAACTCACCTGTCTTCTGGTTAGACTTAGTTCATAACATCACTGACTAATAAAATTACAGAGATGCAGTGGCAGTCTGGAAAACAAAGACTGTGTTGTACCACTACAAAACTTCTCAGATTAACTGGCAGCCGAATCTATTCACTAAATTCAACAGGAGAACCCAGGGGAAGAAATACAAGTAACAGTTCAGATCTTTTAAAGTTGGGTTCTGTAGGAAGTCATTCACTCATTCAACCTTTATGTATACAGGTTTAAGCCCCCAGTATACTGCCGCGTACGTTCATACGCAGAGGTACACACGTACGTACGTGGAGGTACGAGCCTACACCCCAGCGTACCCTCCGTGCAAAGCTCAAATTTCTACAACCGCATATGCGTACGCGGTGTCGCACAATAAACTGCCCAGCGACGGACTGTTTTGTATGCGACACCAATGTATTCAATTCCCCTTCTTCATCCCTGATCTGGCCTTTTCTTTTGTTTTTTGCCAAGAGGCAGTGATCTCTTCCTCCTCCGTTGATGCCATGACTGAAATGGTGAGAAATGGAGGAATTTGTCACGAGCGAATTATACTCAGGTCCAGCGTGGCTGCGGGGGGGTCTGAAGATTTCCTGGTGGGCTGGTCTAATGTGTGGGCTGCAGGGCCAGTGCTCTCTGCTGTTTTTTTTTTTTTTAGATCTTTTTATTAACAACATATAAACACAGAACACCGCTGTGGCGGAGGCTGCCAGCGCTCGCTTTTTTCTTTTTTCTGACCTGTCAATCAATCCAGTAGGCGTGTCAGCAAATGACAAATCGGCGACCTCAATTTGTCCCGAAGGTAAACGCCCCTTGTCTGTGAAGCTGCTCTGCAGCAGCTCGGGGTGTACGCTGGAGTATCATGTCTGAACCCTCTGCGTACTGTACACGCGTATGTACACATGAACGGACGAACGCGGCAGTATACTGGAGGCTTTAGTCCCATTGAGCCTCGGGGACTCATTTACAAGAAAGACCTGATTTCAACAAAGAGTGATGACAACAGTGGACTACAACAACAACAATAGACAATCATAAAGGATAAATTGAGATGGGTTTTTTTTTAAACAAGTGAATATAAAATAATAATTAACAGAAAATTTAACAAAAAAAAAAAACAGCTGGATTATAAGGTGGTGTAGAAAACTAAAAACAGGAACATGTCTGCATTGGTCCCTGTCAGGAGTACAACAGATTCTTAAAGACACTTAGAGAGGTCAAAGGTCGAGAGCTTCAAATCTTTTTGTAAGATATTCCAGGAAACAGGAGCAGAGTAGGAGAAGGTCCTTTTGCCTAGTTCAGTCCTCACTGAGGGAACACTGCAGGTAATAATGTCCTGAGAGCGCACGCTGTAGCTGCACTCACGCAGAGACATGTAGGAGGAGATGTATGAAGGCAGCAGACCAAGAAGTGATTTAAAGATTAAAATGTACCAGTGGGAGAGTCTGCGTGAAGTTAATGATGTCCAGTTAACCAGTGAATACTGGGTGCAGTGGTGGGTACGATAATCACAGCCAGTTATGAATCTTAGTGCACCATGATAGACAGCATCCAACATCTGCAGCATCCAACATCTGCAGCATCCAACATCTGCAGGGTTCTTGTAGGAGCGTTCATGTAAATAATGTCACCGTACTCGATGGAGGGAAGGAAAGTCACAGATACAAGGTGTTTCCTAACATTCAGGGTTAGACAGGATCTGTTTCTGAAAAAGAAACCCAGTTTAACTTTCAGTTTCTTTACCAAGTTTTCCACGAGAAGCTTAAAAGAGAGAAGTGAGTCGACCAAGATACTCAAATATTTATAGGAATCAACAAACTCAACTGGGACACCATTTCAGGATTAAATCAGAGGAAGAACTGCTGGGACCAACTTCATGTTTGAAAAAAGCAATTGTCATGAACCATTATCATGTCTGGTGATGAAGATAGCACTTTGCACCACGGTTTAGAGAGAAAGTGGTTAATAGTGACAAGACTGATCAGCTCGTTTGAGCGGGTCCAAGACCAAAGTGGATCATTGGCTCCAACCTTAGAAAAGAGATTATAGCAGTTTATGCAAACACTAATGTATACATTTTTATTTCCAGAAACTTTGCATTACACCATTATTTAGAAAAAAGTATTTGAGATTTTGTTATGGTAAATAGCAGCATTAGCAGTTTGCTGTAGCACGTCTGCTATAGCCTGTTGCACTTCCTGCAGAAAAAGCATATGATGTGTCTAAATGATGCAACAGCAGCGTAAAGGTTTGTACAAACACGTTCAACTCTGTGATATCCTTTAGAGCTGTTTACTTTGCTCATGTCTTCGCTTTTACTGAACAGATCACATGTCGATAGAAACATTTCTGATCTTTATTAAAATCTTTATTTACACAAGTTTAGCTCATTTCTAGGCTGGGACAATTATTTTTACAAAATAAATTACATTTAATAATAATAATAATAATAAAGTCATCACAATGTCAGCACAGTATGTTTCCATACAATGGCGAAATTAGTCTCTGCATTTAACCCATCCGCCACCAGGTGGTGCAGTGGGCAGCTATTGAAAGCGCCCGGGGGACATTTTGGGGATTAGACGTGCTGCCCAGAGACGCCACGTGATGTGCAGTGACTGGGGATCGAACCTGGGACTCTCGGGTCCCAAGCCGGCTGCCCTGCCTCTACACCATCTCAGCCCCAATATTTCCCATCCTTAATTGGATTACCACATTATATACTTTTAGTAAATGGACTGTACTTATGTAGTGCCTTTCTATCTAGTCAAGACACTCAAAGCACTTTACAACAATCTGTGCCACATTTACCCATGCATACAGCTCTATACTAGATCTCTACAAAGCTAATTGAACAAATCCTTCACCTTTAGTCTTAGTCTTTCTGCCTAAAAGCACATTGAAGTAAATCGGGATGTTTTTTTATTTTATTTTATATTTTTTATCTCATGATTGAACTGAAGACTGTTGCTGTTTGTGTCTGCATGCTGCGATGCTTCAGGAGCTAAGAAACGCTCACAGCGAGGAGATCATGGGTATCAGACGAGAGGAGGAGATGGAGATGTCAGATGACGATTCAGATGAAATTCCCAGCAAGAGGATGCGCTCAGAGGAAAACGGTGCATTAGACAAAAGTTATCTTCCAACCACTCATATCTTTCTGAAGAATTTAAATGACACGTAAAATCAAGCATGTAGGCTGTTAATTACAAACATAATTTATATTTTTGAAGTTGTGTTTTGCTATTTTTCCTTTATTTTGACTTGGGCCCTCCTCCCGCAGGAGTGTGTGATCAGACTCAGGCCTCTCTGAAGGAGGAGAACGACTCGCTGCGCTGGCAGCTGGACGCCTACAGGAACGAAGTGGAGCTCCTGAAGAACGAACAGACCAGAGGCAGCCATCCAGATGATGATCACACACAAACACACACACATGCTCACAGTCCTGAGGCGCAGATCCAGCTGCTGCAGCAGAGCATGCATAGCATGCAGCAGGTAGGCTTCATTCACCAACACTTGTGCCCAACAAACACTAATCTTAGAGCTAAATTAACTTCACACCAGCATTTTTTATGCACAGTGTTCATTTTTTTCATGATGAATGTGTGATAATATACAATACAGTACTGATACAAAAGTGAAAATATGTTTTTAATTGTTTGATAAAAGCACTCATGACAACACACCTGTCTTTTTTCTTCTCGTGCAAATACCTTTGTGCAGAACAGCTTCATCTCTGGCACTTTCAGTTGCTTGCAACTTGTTTTAAAGCGGAAGCTTTTCTCATGTACACTGTCTTCCCAGCTGACTCAGAGGCCTCCCATAATCTCTCGCTCCACTGACTCTAAAAAAGAAGCACGGAAAGCTTTGTCAGAGCGCAGCTCTCATTTTGCACAAATTAGCTTGATTTGACCAGACTTCCTGTCTTTCTCAATCTGAAGTGACAGCACTGATAGGCTGAGGCACATTCGACTCAACCACTAACACACACACACACGCACACACATGCACACACATGCACACGGGCCAAAGTCACCCTGCTGTCACCACTTGTTTGTCGCCTGCTGATGTTCTTGTTCCCTCACGTCAGACAAGCAGCTGCAACAAACAAATTAGGCACTTAGCTGAAATTAAAATTTTCCCTGTCTACACTTTACTTGAAGGGTTGTGCAAAAACATGACATCACCACAACTAAAATCATACATTATGCATAGAAAGAAATTAGAAGTAAAAATAAGACGTCTGTGTATTGAGAGCATGTATCATCTCATTCACACCTTTATAAATAAAATATTACCAGCAGGATACTCTGGACCACAACCAGGGCTCATCTCAGTGCTTGTCTCGTTCTGTGGAGTTGGAACCCTAGATTCAGAAAGATGTGGGGAACTCGAAGATGAAATAAAGACTTTTAATTTATTAACAATAGATCAAAAACAAAGGCTGACATGGCACTAAAACTTACAAAATCACAGGATCAGGGAGACATGGAGGAAGACAGAGCGTGACGGCCGTGGGAAGCACAATACACGAACAAGGAGGAAACACAAAGACATTGAACTTAAAGGGACACTAAAGAGACACGATGATGAACACCTGGGGTGATTGGGACTGGGAACAGGTGAAGCAGGAGCTGACCACGTGAGGGAAGAAACACTGATGAAGGAAGAACAGATGATACAAGAAAACACAAAGATCTCAAGACAAACATATTCTCACAGCTTGAGCCATAAAGTACAAATAAATCAAAGTTCTCCAAGTGATTTCATTGTTTTATTAGCTCACTGTAGAGGTCTGCAGAATTGCAAACAAAACTAAATTGTCATTCATTTTGAATTATAGGTGCAGGCGGTATGGCAAAAATTCAGTATTACAATTGTTTTTACAATAAAATCACAACTGTATTTCAATTTCTGTTATTTTGCATGCTACAAAATAGTGCAACCAAAGTATTTTTCTTTCTGAAAACATAGCCCTATAAATAAAAACACATATAAAGAACATTTAGAATGTTTAGAACCTTTAGAGCCTTTAGAACAGTGATTCTCAAATGGTGGGTTGCAGACCCATTTTTCAGTGGGCAATGGACCTCTGCCTGGGCCCAAAAAATGTAAAAAAATAAAAAAAATAAATAGAATAGAAGTAGTCCCTGTCCAGATATGTCTTTGTAGAAGCCAGAATGCCTTCCAATGAACACGAGACTATCTGTGAAGACATTATCTGTTCATGTGTGAACAGTGTTGTAGGAAATATATCAGACAGACATCAGATGTGCCGGTACTTCAGAAATCACAGGTTTTGGTGCTTCTGGAGAAGGGTGTCACTATTTCAAGAACTTTGGTGAGCCAGCCAGGAGTAGAGCTGTCATTTCTAACCCGGGCCCGAAGCTCGGCCCAACCCAAATTTAGGCCGGGCCGAGCCATAATAATGTGCTGGATGGGCGGGCTGGGTTGGTGTCAGGCTTTTGATTGCGTCAGCAGACACGTGCGGCCGACGACCCAACCAGGTGAGATCCCAAAGCAGACATGTCAGAGCAGGGCCTGTGTGTGAATAAATCAGAATGCAGCGGAAACAGGGATTTAATGAGCTTTGACACCCATGAAAGGACAAACACCCCCTCAGCTCCGATCTTCTGCCCCTTTTATTCATCCACGCGTCCGCAGACCGTTAATAACTGTATAAGCAGCAAAAGCTTCATTTACAATGTCGGGAATTTTTACCAATATTGGTATCGTACCGATATCGTAAAAACTTCTGGATTGGATATCTGTGACAACGTGATCGATCCATGACTGGGCAGATCTATTCACTCTAACTCTGCTTTGTGCTCTGAGTGACGTCACGTGCTAACGTACTGACTGAACAAATTAAAGTTGTTTTGTTTTTACATGTTTGACCGAGCTGTGAAGCTCTTGGTGTGTTTAATGTGCTGTTCTGGTGCAGAGTTGTCAATCAATTTGTACTTCAGTACATTCATGTCTGTGTTTAACAAAACAAATGTTTTAAGTTAATTCAGCACTGGGTTAGTGAGCTCAATCATCCAGGTAGACGACAACAACAATGGCTAAATCAAGTCATCTGGACCTGTTTCTGAAACAGGTTCAGATGACTTGATTTAGCCATTGTTGTTACTTCAGCACAGTTTTTTCAGATCGGTGTCGGATCAGTATCGGCCGATATGAAACAGGTATCGGATCGAAAGAAAAAAGTAGATCGGTGCATCCCTACTAATTACTGTTAATTTGTCAGGTTGGGTGGGGTTTGGATATTATGGCTACGGGCTGAGTCTGGGTCAGATATTTTGGGCTCAAATGCAACTCTAGACAGGAGCACAATAATATTGTGGTTATTATTTATTTCCTAATGAAACAAAGAACACAAAGGTTGACAACTTGATAGGACTTTCTTTTTTTATATATCAGTGTCACGGTTGGGTTTTTGGATTCAAAATAGCCAGACACAGGAGTGCAAAAACAAGAACAGGTTTTATTATTGGCTGTGGGTGAGAAGCCAGGATCAGCAGTGTTAACAGGTCCTCACAGGTTGTAGGGAGAGAGTCACCTGTCAGGACCGCAGCGATGACGTCACTGGTCCTGTGCAGAGCAGCTGAAATAACGTGGCTTGAGGGGCAAATCCAATAACGGGGTCCGGTTGTTAAAGCAGGGGTCATGAACAGGAAGACAGAGGTCCAGATACAAAATCCAAAAACGTAATCCATGAAGCGTGGTTTAGTAGAGGGAACAAGGTGTGCTACCATGGCCAGAGAGGCAAACAAATCCAAAAGGAGCAGGCAAGGCGAGGAGTCCAAAAACAGGTGAGGGGTCAAGGCAAGGATGCATGGCATGAAATAGGATACTAAGATTAAAGGCTTCAGAATCAGGGACCGTGGAAGGTATAATAATTCAGCCCGGTGGAGAGGGAGAATGGAGTTTATAAAGGGTGCAGAGCAGGTGAACTAGATGAGCTGAACAGGTGAGTGGAATCAGGGCTGATGAGCTGAAAGTGCAGAGGGGGGTGTGGCTAATGACAGAGGAAAAAACAGCATGATGACAAAGAGGAGCAGAAACATGACATGATGGGGCTGTGAGTGTGAGACAGGGGCTGATGGGGGGTCAGCGGGGGCCGCTGATCGTGACAATCAGATCTACTACAAAAAATAATAAACTGTTTGACATCATTGGAAGTCTTAGAAAAGCAAACTCCTTCTCCAAAAGTATAAGGATCAAAACTTTCTTCATATGTTCCTAATGTCAGTCAACACAACATCATTCACATTTGATAACCTCAGATTAAGTCATATTTCAGCATTTATGTTTTCTTCTTTTAAGTGGAAAACTGTATATGACCCCCTCACATCAAACCAAGGATTTGTTGCAATGTATTGTAATAAGATAAAAGCAGCTACAATGCATTGGTAAAAAAAAGTTTTACAATTACAGAGTTTTGTTGAAATATGATTAATAAATACCTTAACTATGGGGCCCTTGAATGAAATGCTTAAATTATAATCCTAAAGTATAATTTGAAGCACTTTTCTGAGCAGTACCATCAAATAACGATAATTTTGAGGAGAAAGTCCTAAATTTTTTCTGTTTCTCCTGTGAGCTAGAGAAGCTATTTTAAACACAGCTGAGAAATCCAGAATTCAAAAAATGGTTTGAGGTTTTCTCTTTCAAATGACGTCTAGAAATCCTCATTAGAATGCCCTAAAGATAGGATTCAGATCAAGATACCAGGGGTATTTCCAACTAGCAAACCATACAAGTTGGAGGAGGGGGCGTACCAAAGAGACCATCTTATCACAAGCAGAACTGGTTTGTTCCACTTTGGCGTAAGCTGTTGGGGGAAGAATCAGTTTTGTTGTGTGTTTCCTTGACTGATGAAGCCTTCTGGATCGAAGGCGAAACGTTTCAGCACAAAAAAAGAAACTGTCCAGATGACCTGACTGAAAAATGTTGGATTTTATACCTGGATTATTGAACATGGACTTTGTTGTTTTCATACAAAGAACCAATAATGATATCAGGCTGATCTTTGTATCAAAATGTAGCTTAAACCAGCAGGAATCTGAAAGTGGGCGTAGTTTAGTTTACTGTATCTGACTAAATCCCAGGTTTGATGTGATGGTTCATATATGAGAATATGATTAAAGCTTGGAAAACTTTATCATTATTTACTTTATAAAAAGCTAATCACATCATCATGGAATTGTGTCTTAGGCTAAATGTTTTTCTGTGTTTCTCTGTCAGCAACTCTTGAGTCTTCAGGAGAAGCTGTCGAAAAAGGAAACTGAGCTGGAACAGGAACGAGATGAGCATCGCTACATGGAGGTGGAGCTGCTCTCACTCAGAGGCAAGGTGTGTCCTCACTGTCACAACTAAATGGACCTCTGTATAACCACAAATACTCCAGAGAACTGGATGCTGGTCAGTTTGTTCTTCTGCCAAGTTGCACCCTACACATGTATCTAGTAGCTCCTGTTTTGTACACAATTTGTCGTTTTGCACCAATAGGATGTGAAATAGTAGCTGTTTTGAACCAAGGTAAGCATAAAAGGGCCACGAGGTGTGTACAAAGAGACCAACAAAATGTGGGTGCACGCACGGTGACTGAAGCTGTTGGTATGAACGGGCAGGTACAAAGTGACCCAGATCCAAAATGACCACTCATGATCAGACCTATTAAAATTTTTCAGTTTATTGAGGTCTTTTAGCAAACTGTACATAAAGTCTTACAGTATGTTGTTCTGGCTATAGGTGTAAGGTAGTTTAATGTGCATAAACCAATAATTTATTATATAAACAGCACTAACTTTATGATTCTAGCAATGTTTTTCCCTCTATATGATGGAGCAGATACTTTTGTTGGTTGTACTGAATTAACCAAGCTGAAAGTCTGTCTGCAGTGTGGCTATTTGCACAATTTAAGTTTTTTGGGGGGGCTTGCCTTCTTATTGATGCCTCCATTTGGCTCCTGTCATCACCTAGTTAATAATCAATTTAGTTACTTCCATCCATCCATCCATCCATCCACCCACCTCTTCCAGTTCTTCTGGTAGGATTCCAAGGCATTCCCAGGCAAACTGAGCGATATAGTCTCTCCATTGTGTCCTGGGGCCCTCCCACGGGTCTCCTCCCAGTCGAACATGCCCAAAGCACCTCCCTAGTGGGATGCCTAGGGAGCATCCTTACCATTATCAGATGCCTGAAGCACCTCAACTGGCTCCTTTCGATATAGAAGAGCAGTGCTTCTACTCAAACTTATTATTATTATTAGACCTTTATTTATACAGGTTACTTCCCCTTGAGCCTTGAAGACTAATTTACAAGAGAGACCTGTTACATACAACATACAGGCAGATGAGAAAAAGAGAACACGAGGATTAGGGGTGGGCGATATATGGCTCAAATACAAAGTATAATATTGTGATATTTCAGAGCATTCTGACGATAGCAATAAATTCTGTGATATAACAAAGAAAACAAAGAAAACACAGAAATCATAGTTACTTATTTGACACAATTAACTTAACATGTTACTTTGCAGTAATATATAAAATTTTAAAAGAACAAGGGGTAATTTTACTGAATTTACTTTATTTAGTAAAATATTCAGTCTCCAAGTATAAAAATAAAAATAAAAATGATCCTTCTGTTATTTAGATTGAAAACGTCTGCACAAAATATAGATCAATAAATCCACCACAAAAACTAAAGTGCAGGTGAAGTTTCCCAAAATAACTATAAAATGAAGCTTAAGATCTGTTGAGCATAAATGTAACATACAACAAAATATATGTTTCCTTTAAATGAGCTATAACTTCCAGAACTTGACAAGGTGTCTTCAGCTGAGCCTGAAGCTTGTGGTGTTTCAGCTTCTTCTGTTCCTGCAGGAATGATTCAATTCTCTGATGCTCTGTCTCTGATCACATGATGGTTCCTGGTCCATGGACTGTGGAACTAAGAAACAGTTTAGCTGCGTGTGTTTGTACCGGCAGTTTAGAGCGGGGGAGACACAGCCTGCATCGGCAGCTCAGAGCGGGGTGGGGAGTGGGGGGAAGGGAGAGACAGTTGAGCTGTCTGTACATGCAGTTTAGAGCTGAATGGAGAGACAGCTGAACCATGTGTTGTTTGTTTTTAGCTTTTTAGCTAGCTAGTATTGCGTGCAATTAATTAGCATTACACCAGCACCGACAGGTGGGGGGGGGGGGTGTAATTCGGTGTGGTCTTTAGGTGCGCTCGGTTCTGTTAAGGGGGCGGGGCGCCCTGACGTATTACGTCATGAAATTAGCATATCATGATATTTATTTGCTCTGGAAAGATTTTTTTACCAGTGTGGAGTTTTATCAAACTTTATTGTTCAATAAAATTTAGCAGACAGAGAACTTTGTTAAAAAACACGTAGCAAGGTTTATTTCTCTTCTGCAGAAGGGAGAACACATGAAATGGAAATGCAGCCCAAGAGTTCTTGTGTGTTCTCCAAAAACATGAGCAGTACAGTCTCATTTATACACCTTCACATGTAACATGTTTTGATACAACAGGCACTCATTTGCAATCTTATCAGAGTAAAAACAGTCAGTACGTTTGTGGTCAGTGACTGGTTCTGGAGATGGGTTTGAGAAACGGAAGTTAAAAGGTTTCACACTGATGTTGGAGAGGTACAGTTTCTACAGTTTTAGATAAGCTTTAACAGAGTGTGATATAAAGTAAATGACTAATAAGAGTGATGATAAAATTGATGAACAAAATAAACTGGCATCAATGGTTACAAAGTACTGATCCTTTCTGAGACTCAGAGCTAAAACTGCAGGCAAACACTTTAATTATCATTTTAAAGTAAACTGTAAATTGTGTAAACATATCAAACTTTTATATTAATAACCCAGAAAATATCAACAATTCCTCCCTTTTGTTCCCATCAGGAACAACTACAATAAAACAAGTATTTGCAAACAGAAGCTCAGACACTGATAAAAGGAACATCAAGGCAAATGTGGCATATGGAGTATGGTTTAACATATGGCTATCATAAACATCAGTTAGAAATCTGCTAAGGCTGTTTTTGTGGGGAACAGATCCCTGTAATGAGAGCAAGCAAAAGTAAAAGAAATCATAAAAATAAAATGACAAAATTGTAAAAAGCAAAAACATAATAAAACAAAATATTTACATAATGGTTGTCTTCTTGTTGGTCAGGACAAAAACAGTAGAGTGGGTGGGTGGGTTACACTTATTGGAATCAGGATTGACATTGTTATGTAACAGGGCATAGGTTTCTGCCAGGTGTTCAGGAGTGAGGGCAGTCGAGATCAGACGTGTGGACAATGAGCAAATACAAGGTATACAACAGCAACCACAAGTTATTAGAATGGCTAAACAAACTCCTATGGAGATATTTGATAGCTTTGAAGAGCTGGTACATGACGTAACACTTGTGAATATCCTTCAGAAGAGAGCCTTTCTTTATCAAAGCGTGCAGGTCCGTATCCATGTATTCAAAGATGAGGTAAATGTCTTTATCATTTTGTGCTTGGATGATGTTGAGAAGCTTTGACATTGTTGACGTGATCTCCAAACTCCTGGAGGAACATGATTTCTCTGTATGTTCGCTGGGCATCTGTTCTGTTTCTGAAAGCATCAAAGATTTTCTTCACTGCCACGATCTCCCCAGTCTGTCTGTCAACGGCTTTCCATACCATACCATAGGCCCAGTGCTAGGGTGGTTTTCCATGGATGTTGCAGTAGGCCCATTTTTGTAGTGTCTTCCTGGAGGGAGAGTCTGTAAAAAGTCTGATGAAGAGTGGAGAGTTCTTTATGGGAGCAGTTAGTAGGGTGTAGAGGGGCAGAGAGTTTTCGATGGAGGGTGGAGAGTTCCTTATGGATCAATGGATGAGATGCAGCAAAACAGGGGCTGGTTTGGTAACCTGGGGGGGGGGGGGGGGGGGGGGGGGGGGGGGCGCCTCACCTGGGTTTAAGACCTAGTGAGTGAGCTGCCTCGCCTAGGTTTGGGAAGAACCTAGAGAGTGAGCTGTCCTAGCTTATTTAGACTCAAAGTCTAAGATAAGCTGCTGCCTCAGCTGCCCGATGGCACTGAGTGAACTTATGGGGATTTGGCTTTTTCTTGTCCTCCCTCTGATGGTGGATTGGTCCCTCTGAACAGCTTACAGTGGGATGCGTGGATCCAGGTAGCTCGCTCAGCCACCTTGACAGCTGTGTGGGTTGTTAATAGCACCTGGAACGGTCCTGTACACCTGGGAGATTTCTACCTTTTCCTCCTGAAAGATTTAATCATAACAAAGTATCCAGGGGTTATGTCATGCAATTGTTCTTGAGCTGGGCTGGGAAGCCCTCCTTGGACCTGAGACCTGAGGGATTTTAAATGGTTAGTCAATTCAATGCAGTAGGCAAGCATGTTATGATCACAGTGTTTCAGGTCATTAGTTGGGCTGGTCGCAGTTCCCACTCCCAGGTTGGGTGGTGCTGCAAATAACATTTCTAAAGGGCTAAGGTTATGTTTAGCCCTTCTGCACATGCACATGTACATCAGTGCAATGGGTAAACATGTAACCCAGTTGAGTTTTGTCTCGTCGCACATTTTTGTCAGTTTGTTTTTCAATGTTCCATTCTCTCTTTCTACTGCACCTCCACTTTGTGGGTGGTATGCACAATGTTTAGTCAGGTCAAAATTCAGTGTGGTAGATACTTCTTCAAGTATCTGAATAGTAAAATGTGGACCGTTGTCACTAGAAATTCTTTGTGGGATACCCCACCTTGACACCACTTCTTGCAACAGAATTTTTGCAACTGTGCTGGCTGTGGCATGTTTTGTGGGGAAAGCTTCAACCCATTTGGAAAACATGTCCACTATGACCAGACAGTATTTTTTGTTTTGAACTGGTGTTAGTTCAATAAAGTCAATCATCAAATGTTGAAATGGTGCTGTAACAGTTTTGTGGGCTCCTGGAACTGTTGTTTTTATTGTTTTTGAAACATTGTGAGTAGCACACATGAGACAGGAGTCACAATGTTGGGCCGCTGTTTTAGAAAAATTTACAGTAAACCAATCAGCACTAATTTGTCTCAACATCCCTCCCTTTGACACATGATCCAAAGAATGTGTCAAAACAGCAAAAGAGGGGAAAAATGTTTTGGTAAGCATGGGTTACCATTTGGGCCAATCCAGATGTTTTCAGAAAAAATACAGCCGTGTTTTTTCCATTCGGCTTTTTCACTGGCAGGAGCAAACCTTTGCATGTCAGAAACAGAGAATGGCACATAGGGTTGTGTGTGTGTCTGAGTCAGAGTGAGAGGTTGTGTGAGAAGTGTGCAGGCTGCAGCTTTAGCAGCTTCATCAGCCAGAGCATTTCCTCTCGAGACAGAGTCAGTGTTGGAAGTGTGTGCGGCACATTTTATGACAGCAATTTGTGTTGGTAAGGTGATAGAGGTCAAGAGGTCAGACACCAATTTATGATTCAAAATGGGTTGTCCATCTGAGTGCAGGAACCGTCTGTGTTTCTACAGAGCTCCAAAATCATGAACAACACCAAATGCGTATCTGCTGTCAGTGTAAATATTTACTTTTTTCCCTGCAGACAAAACACAAGCACGTGTGAGAGCAATCAGTTCACATGCCTGTGCAGAACATGATGGCATGGGAGCAGCTTCAACTGTGTGTCTGTGTGTGTTACAACAGCATAACTGCTTCTTATCTGGCCTGTAACTGGGTCACGTGATGCAGAGCCATCGACAAACAGATCCCAATCTGGACTGTCCAGAGGGTGTTGTTACAAATCAGGCCTGGGGGTGCAAACAATTTCCAACTCAGCCATACAGTCATGTGGGTTGCCATCTTCAGTTGTTGGCAAGAGTGTGGCTGGGTTTAGAACATTACAACGTTGTATGGTTATGTTGGGCATGTCCAACAGAGTTGTGTGGTACTTTAACCAACGTGCTGTTGAGAGATGTGCAGTTTTCTGTTAATTTAAAATTTGTGTGACAGCGTGGGGAACGAGGAGGGTCAGATCAGAATATCCCACAATATCACGACTAGCTAGGACCGCCTTATCAGCAGCTGCCACAGCGCGCAAACAAAAAGGCAAGCCTGCTGCTACTGAGTCCAATTTAGCAGAAAAATAGGCGACTGTTTCAATCTGTCACCCTGTTTTTTGGAGCAAAACAGAAGTCTTACAGCCACCGCGCTCATCCACAGCCTGAATAAAAGGGAGTGTAAGATCTGGAATTCCAAGAGTTGGGGCTTGCTGCAGTTGTTTTTTCAGCGCTTCAAAGGCCTGCAGAGCCTCATTAGACCATGTCAATTTAGAGCTCATCAGTAGGCCTTTTTCATGACAAATGACACGTAGAGGAATCTCCATTTCAGCATAGTTTGGAATAAAATGTCTGCAATAACCACAAAAGTCCTAAAAAGGACATCAACTGTTTCTTAGTCTCTGGAAGTGGCAGTTTCACTATTGCTTTAACGCGAGTGTCTGCAATTTCCCTACCTGCTGCTGAGATTCTATGGCCCAGAAATGTCACAGTAGTTTGCACAAACTGCAGCTTAGACAATGATGCTTTGTGTCCCTGCTCAGCCAAGTGTTGGAGCAGACGGACAGTATTTTCTCTACAAGACTGTTCTGAGGGCGTTGCCAACAGAAGGTCATCCACGTGTTGTAACAAAGCACAATCAGAAGGAAGTGTAAAACCAGCAAGACTGTCATTCAGCGCTTGATGAAAAATAGTGGGTGACTCACAGTAACCTTGACACAAGCGGGTGAAAGTGTAAGACTTTCGTTGAAATTGAAAAGTAAACCAAAATTGGCTGTCTGGATGTACGGGCACGCTAAAAGGGAGGAATGGACTAAATATCCATCTAAATATGTCCATCGACCTCTGGGCCCATAACCCAGAGGTTGATGGGCTAAATATGAGAGGGATGGACAGTGAATAATTACTCTGGCTTTAAGCAAAGAGTGAAAAACAGGAGTAATGCCTCTTTCTGCTTCAGGTTTTAGGGGGTACTGAGGGATTTTGGGTCGATATGAGGATTTAGGTGTAATTTGAATGGGTTCTTGGCCTTTTCTGCATCCTACATCATATTTAGTCTGTGCCCATAGATGTGTTGGGACTGCTGCCAATTCTGGGTCATCCTGAGACAAGGTGGACATTGTTAGTCATTTGTTATTGTCAATCACTTCTTTTGTGGGGCGTACAGTCAGCAGATGACAAAAATCTTGTCTGTACATACCTGTATTGAGAGAGGGTGAATAGAAAAAACAGCTGTCACGTGGTTCCCAGTCTGAGGCAGTGTGTGCTCTGAGTGCCAAGGGGCCCAGAGAATGCCACTGTGAATCAGGTGGTTTTGCCAGTGAAATGTGGGGAAAAGAGTCACTCACTGTGAAATAGGATGTTTTGGGTGTCACCTTGTCATTGAGGGTCAGCAAAACAAAACAATAGTCATGTGTCCAGCAGAGGGACGAAGTGGTAAGTTGTGTGTCGGGTGTCATCAGAAATGAGTCTCCTAAATGATCAGCAGGCTCCAAAGTTACATGAGCAGTACAGTGGAGGCGTTGTTCAGACATGAAACAAGTTGTGGGTGGGAGTCTGTCTCTAGCCATTTTAAGCAGAGACTGTTGTTGAATTAGATCCAGCAGGAGCCACTCAAAAACGTATAACAAATCAGGTGTGAGTGAGACAAGAGTTTCTGGATTTTCTGCTTGTTTTAACACAAGCAGACCTTAAGATCCACAACTAAGTGTTAACCTAAATTTTAGTATCAGGTCTCTGGCCAGTAAATTCACTGGGCAGGAGGCTGACAGCAGAAATTGATGATCATGTTGAGTTTGATCAAATGGATCTATAAATTTGAGGGGAGATGTGACTGCTTCAGGAATAGCCTGGCCAGACGCTCCTGTAGAGTGTACAATTTTGCCTGAGAGTGAAGCGTCAGGAAAACATTTTTTCATGATTAAAGATTGTGTTGCTCCTGAATCTACAAGAAATTTAACAGGGACATTTTCAACTAACACTGTGAGCATGGGTAACTTCAGAAACACTGACTGGGTGTATTTGTAATATGTAGGAATAAATTTGCCTGTGTCTGACAGAAAAACAGGTGTGTGTGTGTGTGCTGATACTTGCAGTTTGGAGTCCTGGGTCCCGGTCTCCCAGCACTAGTCAGGTGGAGTAACCTCCTCTCCGGCCTCTGCCCCCTGGATGCCCAAAGCCACGTCCACTGCGTCGGTGTGGGCTTGGGTAAAAGTTCTGTCCATTTTGTGGCTGCTGTTGGCCTGGGACGTGCTGCTGAGGCCTCGGGCCTTGTGGTATGGGCTGTTATGGCGGGCGACCTCTGCCACGCCACTGATTCCTTTTGTGTGGGCAATCTCTGATCCAATAGTCAAGTCCTCCACACAGATAACAAGGACGAGGTCCATCTGGGTCAGTCTGCTGTTGATAAGGCTGGACAGGTTGCTGCTTGGGTGTTGGTGGGTGAGGTAATTTAGCGGCAGCTGTATTAAGTGTCATCTGTGTGGCTCCTTGTAGCAGTGTGAGCTGAGCCTCTTCAGTTTGTCTCTGTTTTTTCTTCTGGGTGGAGGTTTGGTCAGCTGTGTGCTGATCCCAGGTGTGCCTGGCATGTCTGAGAAGCTCATTCAGCCGTACACCAGTTTTCCACCCAATTTAGGTGGATTGAACAGCTTTACTGTTATGTGGGAGAAGTCCATTCATCAGAGATTGGCAGAAAATAATCTCAAAAGACGTTGCTTGAGGGGCTTCTCGCCAGTCATCATTATTGATGGGAATACCAGAGTGGGTTCTGAAGATGGGCAACAGTCTGTTATCATAGTCTTGTGGGGCTTCATCTGGTCTTTGAAACAGTGTCTGTGATGGTGGTGAAGCTTGGGGTCTGAGGATACGCTGCAGTGATGTGTTTTGTGATCCTTTCCATGTGTATAAAGAACTGTTGGTTGTCCTTGTGATCTGCCTGGACGTTGACAATTCGATGTCCATCACGTCAGCAGCTACAGCAGTTCCTCCTTGTGCCAGGTCAGGCAAGTGCTGGCTTGCCATCTCGATCAGGGTCGCCTTTGGCCATGTATGGTACACCAGTTATGGGCCAGTCAGTCCTCCAACCACCAGCATCAGGTTGGTGAACAGGTCTTCAGGATCGTCCACTCCATCTGCAGCTTGGGGAAGGTCAGATAATGATGATCTGCGTTTTTTTTTTGTTTGTTTGTTTTTTCTTTAGGCCTTGCTATTTAATGTCGTCCATTTCCTTTTTTATAGCTTCAGCCTTTTCTTCAAGGGCCTTAATTTTTTCCATTTGTCTTGTGACGACTTTAGTACTGGTTCCAGCGACAGGACCTTTAGTATCAGCTGTGGTCTTCAGCGAGGTCACTGGTGAGGTTTCATCATCTTCTTCCTCTGAATCAGATGCTGGTGCACATCCTTGAAAATCATCATCAGAGTCGAGGGCCCAAGTGGGTTTTGGTGGTGGGAGCAGCTGAGCTTGACCTTTAATGGGTAGTCTTTGTGATTTTTCCTTCTTTTTTTTTGCCGTTACAGGTGGGGCGTACGATGGTGGGTCAGTGAAACCAGCCAGAGAGGGGTACAGCAGTGCCACGGGAGACAGAGGTCCACAGGACTCCGGTATATGTGAAGAAAAAAAGAGAGAGGAGAGAGACACGTTTAATTTGTCCTTTAACGATCTAGTTGCTTTTCCTGACTTAGCTTCTGGAGTATTTTGTGAATTTGTCATTGTCTCATTTTTTAGAGCCAATTTGGTTGTCTTCTCAACTTTTTGAGTCATTTGATAGGTCCTGGATGCTGTTTTTGTGTTAGGGATTTGGACTGGTTTTTCAATAATTTAAACGCTTGCTCGTGATTGTGCATTGCTACAAAAATATCCTGTGGTATTTTCTTCATATTACACGTTTTTTGTTTCTGTCTTAACAACTGTTCTTCTAATTTTTGAATTTATTTGGGGTCAAAAGAACCATTTTTTAGAAAATTAAATTTGGAATGCCACTGTGAGACAAAACTGAGACTTGAATCACCATGTAGTCTGCGCATCCGGTCAGCTTCTGGACCACAAGGAATGTAATCCTTTGTTTTACTATTTCCTGAACCCATTTTCTTACGTTTTATCACTCAGTCTCTTTCTATTGAGACTTACCTGGATTTGGTTTCACAAATCTACCTCAGTTTTAAATTATTAAAACCTACTTTGTCACTATTTTATTTCTCAGTCCTTTTAGATGAACTTACCTCGATTTTTATTTTAAAAACCTACTTTGTTATATATTAAAAAGTTTTTCAGTTTACCTTAAGTAGTTGTTTGTCTTAGCCAAAAGTTCTCAGTCTGTTTTGAATTCTGTCGAGGTCGAATCCTCCCGATAGAAGAACCAGAACGTCGCCTCACTCTTAAAGACTAGCAGAGGTTTAGAGGAAGAATCCTGCGATTCTTGGTGATCAGCCATCGTCCTGGGTCCACCGAGCGGACAGACCAGCGAAGAATCCTGTTCGTGACGCCAAATCGTGGAGTTTTATCAAACTTTGTTGTTTAATAAAATTTAGCAGACTAAGAACTTTGTTAAAAAACACGTAGCAAGGTTTATTTCTCTTCTGCAGAAGGGAGAACACATGGAATGGAAACGCAGCCCAAGAGTTCTTGTGTGTTCTCCAAAATCATGAGCAATACAGTCTCATTTATACACCTTCACACGTAACATGTTTTGATACAACAGGCGCTCATTTGCAATCTTATCAGAGTAAAAACAGACAGTACGTTTGTGGTCAGTGACTGGTTCTGGAGATGGGTTTGAGAAACGGAAGTTAAAAGGTTTCACAATGATGTTGGAGAGGTACGGCTTCTACAGTTTTAGATAAGCTTTAACAGAGTGTGATATAAAGTAAATGACTAATAAGAGTGATGATAAAATTGATGAACAAAATAAACTGGTATCAATGGTTACAAAGTACTGATCCTTTCTGAGACTCAGAGCTAAAACTGCAGGCAAACACGTTAATTATCATTTTAAAGTAAACTGTAATTTGTGTAAACATATCAAACTTTTATATTAACAACCCAGAAAATATCAACACCGGTATTATCGTGAATGATATGATATGATATGGCCCAGCTCTAACGAGGATTGAGGAAACCAAAAAAAAAAAAACATGTATCACACTATTTCCTGGCTGGGAACTACTATAAAAGATGCAAAAAAAAAGACTTTGCAACATAAAGCTGCAACATACAATGACATCATAATACATTTATGCATAAAGATCGATGAAGCCGGTGAGTTATCCATAAACACGTGTTCTGTGAAATCCTTTTAAATAAGTTGCAGGATAATAGAAGAGTCGGTACAATGAATAAAAGCCAGAGACTGCTCTGCTAGAAATAATAGTGTCATTTATTAATCTGCCACAGATAACAGCCAAACAATGTACATTCAGTACAACACGAAGTAATGATGCATATGCTCCTCACCGTGACACTTAGATCGGAGAGCCTGTACGATCCAGGTAAAGGCAGACATCAAAACAGCTGGGCATTGCGATCGGAAACCCCAGCAGACTCTGTCTTTACTCTGAGTGTTACATCTTTTATACCTTGAAACTCCTGAATCGCGTGCGAGCAGCAAAACATGTTTACCGGTTTACCAAGATAGTTGTGCTACAGAACAATTAACTCACAAAAACATGTTTTGCAGAACCAAGGCTGTGGTATGCAAGCCTGATGGAGAAAAACATGCTTTTCAGGAAACTCTGGGTGTTGTATCTGAAAAAACGGGCCAAGTTTCACAGTCAGAACACACAGAGGTTTAACACTGCATTCCTCTTGAGTATATTTCTTTTGCAGCACAAGTTCCTAGTTAATTACAAACAAGTTGAGTATAAATTGACATAAAAGCATAAAAATAATTATTATTTCAACACGCCAGAAAGTTCTGAAGTTCTGATAAGATGGTACAGTATTTATCAGCATCATGGTTCTGATAAGGCCACAGATGTCCTCGGGAGATGGGGGGGTGGGGGGTGGGTGGGGGCAGAAGCTTCTAGTTTACGTATACTCCAGGAGAAATTTGAGATAAGTTGGCCTGCCCAAGACCAGCGGGGACGCCAAATTCAGATAAACAACAATTGCTTGGGCCGCCAGATTCTGTTTTCTGCCTGCCTTCAAGTTATACTGGTATACTCAATGGCGAGTCCAAACAGCCAGATTAATGGACATTCTGCCTGGGGTATTGTGAACGTTTCTCAAACAACCAGTGACTCCACCCCCTGACCAATCAGTGACGCACAGTGTTCTGACGTCACGTTTTCAGGCCAGCACGGTACACTTGGAACCTCAGAGAAGTTGGTTCTGACAAAGGGGCTGGTTCCACAAATCATTGCTAGTGGAAAAGACTTGGAACCGTGCAGCGCCAAGTCGAACCGTGCCGCAGAGGCACTAGTGGAACGGGGCATTAGTTCCTGCTCCTCAGTCTTGCCATGTCTACTCTCACCTGTTTTTGTTGTCCACTCAGGTGTTTCTGTTTCTATCATTTAGTTTTTGGTTATTTATACTCTCTGTTTTGTTAATCGGGCTTTAGTTCACTTCTGCTCTTGGTAGTACTTGTGTTCAGCTTTCCCGGTGTTTTTCTCTTGTGGCCAGCTCCTGTTCCTCCCATACTCACCTGATCCTCGTTGTTTTTCTCCAGGTGTTCACCATTGTGCCTCTTTAGTGTCTCATCAAGTTCCTTGTTATTTTGTTTGCTCCTGTCTGTCGTCCCTGCTGTCCCTCTGTATTTTCTTGTGCTCTGGATTTTTTGTAAGTTTTGCTGCCATGTCAGTTTGTTGTTTTTGCTTTTTGTTAAATAAATGAGTTTCTTTATTTTACCTTCAAGTTCCTCCATGTCAGTCTGCACGCTGGGTTCAACTTTCACAGAACATGAGAGTTTATTATTATTATTATTATTATTATTATTTGTGCTGACACATCAGCTTTTTGTTTATCTAGTTTAATAATAACATTTAAGTTTTCATTTTAAATCCTTGCTACCTTGACACCAACAGGATATCGCTGACTGTTCGGTTGCTTCTTGAACTAATTGGTCTGTAACTTTTGATGGTCAACCCTTTCGACATCATCTTTCTGTGCAGAGAGATTGCAACCTGCTAGTGTCACCATTGTATGTGCGCATATGGCCATATTTGTTTTTACACTGAGATACACAAATGGAGAAGCAGGCAGCTATTCAAACTCCTGGGGGATAGTTATGGAATAGATGTCTTGCTCAAAAACACCACCACATATGGGTATGGGAATTTAACCTGCAACCTTCCAGCCCCAAGACAGCTGTCCTACCACTGCATCACAACAACCCCATGCTATGTAGTAATCCATCAGCTTTATTCAAACATCTCAGATCACTCAAGTTGTGACAATGTCACAAAGTGAGTATGAAACATTTTTGTTACACACAAACACACACACACACACACACACACACAACATTAGAGCACTGACACTATTTGACACCAATCACTTCTCTTCCACTGTGATACACATCCAGTTCATGTGAGTAAATGAATGCTTTTTGTCACTAAAGCTGGAGGCTCACTTGAAGAGGAACGTGTCCTGCTGGTTCTTCCTCTGGGAAACTTGTCAGTTCTTTGGTTTTAAGATCATGCAGCTGATGAATCAGCTGGGTTGTAAAAAGATGGAAAATATGCTGCAGCATGCCTCTCCGATGTGCCACGGAGAACATTTTCAGTTCTCTTCAAAGAAAAGAAGCTACTTTCTCAAAATCTTTTTGTTCACAATACAAAGTCATTTTTTAAGTAGTAAAACAAACTTTTGAAAATATTTCTTTGTTGTGATCAAATGTATTTGGTTTCCATGTGCCTGCAGCTGCTGAGCAGTAATGGGAAGACTTTGGAGGGAACCAACGAAGAGTTTCATGAAAAGGTAAAAAGCAAAGACTAATCAAGTATTTCTGAGAAAGAAACAACTGTCTGACCATTTGTTTATCTACACAAACATTTAGTTTGGGATTGTCAAAGGTGTGAAGGTGCGGGTTCCGTCCTGGCCATGGAACACTGGATCAGCTCTTTACCCTCACTAGGGTCCTCGAGGGGTCATGGGAGTTTGCTCATCCTGTCTACATGTGTTTTGTTGACTTGGAAAAGGCATTGGACCATGTTCCTTGGGGTACACTGTGGGGGTTGCTCCTTGAGTATGGGATTGAGGGTCTGTTGCTACAGGTTGTTCAGTCCCTATACAAATGGTAAATGGACTGTACATAGCACCTTTCTGTCTGATCAAGATACTCAAAGCTCTTTACAACACAATCTATGCCTCATTTACCTGTTCATACAGCACTCTACTATAGCTCTACAAAAGCTGATCAGAGCTTTAGATCACATTCATACACTGATGGGACACACATCAGAGGCAATGAGATGTTCAGTGTCTTGCCCAGGGACACTTCAGCATGTGACAGCTGGTGGAATCGAACCCCCAACTCTCCCATTGGATGACTGCTCTAACCACTCAGCCACAGCTGCTCATGCACATCTGCTATACAAGTGGTACAAGAGTATGATTCACATTACCGGTAGTAAGTGGGACCCCTTCAGGGTGGGAGTTGGACTCCACCAGCGCTGCCTGTTGTCACAGATTCTGTTCATAACTTTTAGGGACAGAATTTCTCGGTGCAGCCGGGGGGTGGAGGGATTCTGGTTCGGTGGCCTCAGGATTCATCTCTGCTCTTTGCATATGATGTGGTCCTGTTGGCGTCATCGTGCCGTGAGCTTCAGCTCTCACTGGAGCGATTCGCAGCCGAGTGTGAAGCGGCTGGGATGAGAATCAGCACCTCCAAATCGGAGGACATGGTCCTCAGTCAGAAAAGGGTGGATTGCTCTCTTCAGATTGAGGGTGAGTTCCTGCGTCAAGTGGAGGAGTTCAGGTATCTCAGGGTTTTGTTCACAAGTGAGGGAAGAATGGTGTGGAAGACTGACAGATGGGTTGGTGCAGCATCTGCAGTATTGTGGACTCTGTGCTGGTCCGTTGTGGTGAACAGGGGGATGAGTTGTAAGTCAAAGCTCTCTGTTTACCGGTTGGTCTACGTTCCCTCACTTATTACAAGAGCTTTTCTATAAGTCATTTTCCAGTGCTAAAAAGCTTTGGGGAGGATAAACTCCATAGTCAACAGCTCATTCACAATCTACCATCCATCCATCCATTCATCCATCCACCCATCCATCCATCCATCCATTATCTTTTACCCGCTTCTTCCATTTTGGGTCATGAGGGTCCCTGGTGCCCATGTCCAGTGGTCACTGAGCGAGGGGCGGGGGACACCCTGGACAGGTTTCCAGTCCATCACAGGGACACATAGAGACAAACAACCATTCACTCTCTCACTCACACCTAGGGACAATTTAGAGTTACCAATCAGCCTAACATGCATGTTTTTAGTCTGTGGGAGGAAACCAGAGCACCCGGAGAAAACCCACGCATGCACGGAGGGAACATGCAAACTCCACCCAGAAAGACCCCTGGACCGGGATCTGAACTGGGGACCTGCTCGCTGAGAGGCAGCAGCTCTACCAGTTTGCCCACTCACAATCTACCATTCGACAAAATCTTCAAGTATCAACAACAAAAAAAGTTTTAATGACCTACTGGCTTAGTGACCATTTTTCTTAGAAGAGAGCAAAAACTTGAGTAATTGGGAATAAATTCCTGCTTGTTTGCCTAATATTGCCTTAAAATCTAAAACATATTTTTGCTATCTTGTAAAGCTGTGTGGGATTTAGACAACTCATGTTCCCTTCAAACAGACAGTTTTCTTTAATTTTCAGAGCATTAATGGCTGCGTTCCATCGCTGTACCTCAGCAGAGACAGGAGAACAGAATTCATGAGAGGAGGAGTTGCTTCAGAAAAAGAGGCGCTGCTTCTGGGTAAGTATGATCATCACCAACACAGGAAAAAAAAAATACAGTCACTTGAACATAAAATAAGATTATGTTGTTTGTTTCGTTGGTTGGGGGGTTTTTTTGGGGGGGAGGTCAAAATTTTTTTAAAGACTTCTGATAATTTGATTTTTTTTCCTGTGGCTAAACACATTTATTAAAACAAAAAAATGCTAATGAGTCATGATTAGGGGTGTAACGGTACACTAAAATCACATATTTCGGTTCAGTTCAGTTTCAAAGAGGGCTCAGTTCGGTTAATTTTCTGTACAAAAAAGGCCAAAATAAAGACTTACAAAATGTTTATTTTGAATACATGCCAAGTAAACAAGTTCAGTCATTACAGACTTCTTATCTGGAGGTGATCTGGTGGATGAAGAAGACTCAGCTGCTGTCATCCTCAGACTGCAAACAACACAGAGATTTAAAAAAAACTGAGTTAATAAGATGATAATTTAAATTTAAAAAGGTAATTAGATCACAATAATACAATAACATTACCTCTTCTTGCACGGTCATCATATGAGGTGGATGAATATCCTGTCTTGCTCATCATCGATGTGGCAGGGCTTTAATCTGGGCTCCAGGGCTTGTTGACTATCAGTTTTAGTTTTTTCATAAAGTGCTGCTACGACTTTTTGGCTGAAGTGTTGACATGATGGGAAGTCGTAGGCAGCGGGGCTAAAGAATTTTAATCATATGCTTAAAACGGGCGCATCAACAACATTCGGACATAGATCCAGAGCTTTAAAAACTTCTACAGCTTGTGTTATTGCGTTGGACCGATCTGAATGACCTGATAACGGTTGTTTAAATGCTGCTGTTATCGGTTTGAACAAAACTACGTTCACATTCAGATGATGTCATTTCAAGAGCGTTAACAAGTTAGACGTGTTGCTGCTGCAGATCCAGTCTCCATGAAACAACGTCGACACACAACTTTGGATTTGTACTTGTCTTTTAACAAGAAAGTGATAATGTTCACAAACAGGAGACTGCAACCAGATGGCTTGTTCGTTGCCTGCTAGGCTGCTAATGCTACGCGTGCTGCAAGATAATAGCGCCGTGCTGAAACACGCAGCACATAAATCTTGTTAATAAAATTTAATGAGTGAAAAAATAACCGAAACGGTACGCACGTGGCTCGAATCGAACATGCTGTACCGAAACGGTTCAGTACACCCACGTGTACCGTTACACCCCCTAGTCATGATACAAAGTTTTCCAGCCAAAGTGGTGTGAAGTGTGGAAAATGGGTGAACGCACTTTTAAAGTTTTCATCACCCTTTTGGAAATCGCTGCTTTCTTTTTCCCGTTCTCCAGCTCTGACTGCAGCAAAACCAGGAAAGTTTTTGTCAGGGGTTTCTGTAAAACTGCTTGTGTCTTTTCTGCAGTTAAACAATACTAACTTTTCTCAAACATGCCTCTTTTTACCACTGTCATTTCTTGTCCTGTTGTGCTTCTAAGTATTCTAATTCACCTAATTAATGATAAATTACTGTACAGATTTAGGTCCATTATTTACTGGAGAGCTGAACGACATATTATGCTGAAGGGACACACTTCTAAACCTCAGTTTTCTGGGTTTGGCACTAATTAATCTGTCAAAAATGTGCCAGATTACAGCTTCAGGTGTCAGGTTTTGAAAGGTGTCAAACCTAGGAACCACATGAGGAGCTTCAGTAAAACCTAATATTAATTCCGAATTAATATGTTTTAAATCTGGGGGGACACGTCCCCTTCACATATAATTGTTGCATGTAATGTAATGCATCTAATGTAGCATGTTTTTTTATGTTGTTTGTATCACTTCTTTTATATACATTTCATTTGATATGCTTTCATATAAATGTTTATTGTGTGTACTTCATTTATAGTCTTTGTTTCAAACAGGTCTCTCTTGTAAATGAGTCCTTATGACTCAGTGAGACTAACTTGTATAAATAAAGGCTGATTGAATGTTGTGACGCCGATGGTTCAAGTGAACTTGGGGCTAATGGGTAGAGTGGAGACGCCTGTGCAATAAGAGAACAGGAAGCAGGTGTTTGTGCCAGAGGCAGGACTGAGGAGCAAATGGAAAAGTATACATATAATGCTATGTGTTGTCATCATTGTAAGTTCCCATGCAATGATGAAATTAGTTCTCTGCATTTGACCCATCGCACCTGGGATATACCCAAGTGGAACAGTGGGCAGCTATTGAGCACACGGGGAGCAATTGAAGATTAGCTGTCTTGCTCAGAGACACCATGACATGTGGAAATGGCTGGGAGTCGAACCGCAACTTTCTGGTCCTAAGTCGACTGCCCTATCTCTGCCTCTAATTGAGTATAACAGAAAAGACAAGAGGCACAGAAAACAAACCTAAAACAAATTCATCCATCCATTATCTTTACCCGCTTCTTCCATTTTGTGTCGCAGGGGGTCACTGGTACCCATGTCCATCCATCACTGTGCCAGAGGTGGGGGACACCCTGGACAGGTCTCCAGTCCATCACAGGGACACATAGAGACAAACGAGACAAACAACCATTCACTCTCTCACACCTAGAGACAATTTAGAGTTACCAGTCAGTCTAACATACGTGTTTTTGATCTGTGGGAGGAAACTGGAGTACCCGGAGAAAACCCATGCAGCATGAAGAGGACATGCAAACTCCAATAAGGCCTCCAGACCGGGAATGGAGCAGGGGTAACCTGCTCGCTGAGAGGCAGCAGCTCTACCAACTGATCCACCGTGCTGCCCCCAATCCAAATATCAAAGGAAATAATAATAAATACGGTATATTAAAAGCAAAAAAAAAAAAAATCAACACAGGCAAAAGCACAGATTGTTACACCAAGTGTATTTGATTAAATAAAGGTTGAATGAATTTTGCACATCCTGAAATTATGAATTACCACTTAATGCTTTGACTGGAGCCTAACCACAGCTAAAACATGCACGTAAAGTGGTTGGTGTTACTGCAGTGCACAGAAAAGTTACAGTATTGACTGATGACATCTAAACCCTGCCACGTTACTGAAGCCCAGCTTCTGTCCTCTCCACAAATGATCTGGACTGAAGATGTTTCACATATTTTGGTTCTTTCTGTCGTTCAGAGTAGTTTTTTTTTTTTTTAATCCTTTTTCAGGTCTTGAAGACAAGTTTTTCTCCAACTGGTGTGAAAGAAAATGGTAGCTAATAATAAACCTGCAGTTTTTCAGGACATCGTTTGAGTAAATCCACAAAAGTTGAAGACAAAAACAACTGGACTTTATTTGGAACAAGACACTTTGCTAAAGCTCCTGGGATGAGAAGCGAAACATCTTCTGTTACAATTAAAGTCAAGCTGTTTTTGTCTTCAACCTTTTTGAATCTACCATGTCCTGGATGATGGAGAATCTTCAGCAGCACATTGTTTGAGTAGTTTTTCACGTTTTCTCAACCAAACAGTGTCCACGTTCCAACAGGAATGTTTGTGTGCAGAGCAAAGACAGACTGTTTATGCTGATGGCACTGAGGTTGAAATGTGTCGGTCTGCCAGGAGGTGAGTAAACTTTGGGTTGACTGGACCCACTGATCAGGCAGACTGATACACTCAACACCTATCACCTGGTCTGTGCAAACACACCTTGAACAAAACTTTTAGTTTGACTCATGGCTTCTAGATCAATGTTTACACTTTAAATCAGTTCAGTTTTTTAATTCAGCCTTCATTTCTACAGGTTAGTCTCATTGAGCCTCGAGGACTCACTTACAAGAAAGACCTGTTTTAAACAAACACAGATGAGGTACAGACAATATACAATCCTATAAAAAGCATATAAAATGAAAAGTAACTAGAATAAGTGATATAAAAATCAAACAAAAAACAGCTACATTATGAAGCAATATAAAATATTAAAAACTGGAACATATCTGCGTTGGTTTTTGCCATAAACTAGCAGTTGTTTAAAGCCCATTAGAGAGGTCAAAGTCGACAACTTCAGATCTTCTTGCAAGGTGTTCCAGGTTACTTCCAGTTTATTTATATAGCACCAAACCACAACAGAAGTTGTCTCAGGGCACTGAACAAAAAATATTCACATACATACAAATGCCACCAGTAAAAGTCCTCTATCTAAGGAAGCAGCAGAATGTGTTGAAGCTTCACTTCGTCACAGTCTCCCATCCTGAGCAAGCACAAAGGAGACAGAGACAGAGTCAGAGATTCTTTATTGTCATTCGCACCTCATGTGGTACATGTGGTGGAGCGAAATTATGTACACAGGGTCCCAGTTACATCCAATAATAAAATGTATAAGAAAAACTGTAATAACATCTAAGATATGAACTAAGAAAAACATCAACTAAATATACACTAAGCACTAATAACATAAAAACATTAAACATCAGCACAAACATGAACATGAGTCTGTGTGAGCAGATGAGCACACATGAACACATCAATATTGAAAAAGATCAGCAGCAACATGAAACACATCAGCAGCAACATGAAACACATCAGCAGCAACATGATATGGTTTTTCACAGTGATTATTCTGGTTAGAGATTCATGAGTCTAACAGCCTCAGGGTAGAAGCTGTTCCTCAGTCTAGTGGTTCTACACTTAATGCTCCTCAACCTCCTTCCTGACGGGAGTGGGGCAAAAAGTGTGTGTGGTGGGTGAGTCAGAGTCAGAGTTTCTTTATTGTCATTCGCACCTCATGTGGTACATGTGGTGGAGCGAAATTATGTACACAGGGTCCCAGTTACATCCAACAATAAAATGTCTAAGAAAAACAGTAATAACATCTAAGATATGAACTAAGAAAAACATCAACTAAATATACACTAAGCACTCATAACATAAAACATTGAACATCAGCACAAACATGAGCATCAGGTCCATCATGATGCAGGTGGCCCTCTTCCTGCATCTGGAGGTGTAGATGTCTGTGATGGTGGGGAGGCTGACTCCAACATCTTCTGTGCAGCCTTCACCACTCTCTGCAAAGCTTTTCTTTCTGCAGCTATGCAGCCTCCATGCCACACGTTGATGCTGGAGCACAGGATGCTCTCCACTGCACACCTGTAGAAGGAGGTGAGGACTGAGCTTCCCAGACCAGCTCGCCTCAGCCGCCTGAGGAAGTAGAGTCTCTGATGAGCTTTCTTGATCAGGATGGTGGTGTTGTTGCTCCAGCTGAGGTTGTCATTCATGTGTACGCCCAAGTACTTGTAGCTGGAGATCACTTCCACAGCAGATCCTCTTATGTTCAGAGGGGTGTAGATGATTTTGTTCCTTCTGAAGTCCACAATCATCTCCTTTGTCTTCTTCACATTGTTGGTAAGGTTATTCTCTTTACACCAGCTCTCCAGGTGTTCCACCTCCTGCCTGTAGCTGGACTCATCATTGTTTGTGATACACACTACCACCACTGTATCATCTGCAAACTTTACAATGTGACAGCCTGGATGGGTAGTGCACAATCATACGTGAGCAGAGTAAACAGGAGGGTGCTCAACACACATCCCTGAGGAGAGCCAATGCTGAGGGTTATGGTGGAGGAGGAGAGGTTGTGGATCCTCACTAACTGTGGTTTTTTTGTTAAGAAGTGTAGTACCCAGTTACAAACGGAGGGGCTTAGTCCTAGTGTGGATAGTTTGTCCATCAGGGTTTGGGGGATCATGGTGTTGAAGGCGGATGTGAAGTCCACAAAGAGCATACGGACGTAAGAGTTTTTCTGCTCCAGGTGGTTGAGCGCAGTGTGGACCACAGAGGAGATGGAATCCTCTGTTGATCGGTTCTCACGGTATGCATACTGATGAGGGTCCTCGTTATGTTGATGGTTGTTTTGATGTGAGTCATGACCAGTTTTTTGAAGCATTTAGCGACTATCGGGGTGAGGGCCACTGGCCGATAGTCATTCAGACCAGTCACTGTAGAGCTTTTTGGAACTGGGATGATGGTGGCAGTCTTCAGGCAGGTGGGAAGTGTCTCCAGATTAAGTGAGGTGTTAAAGATGTCTGCCAGCACCTCACAGAGCTGATCGGCCCATTCTTTCAACACTTTTCCGGGGATGTTGTCTGGGCCAGTTGCTTTGTGCGGATTGATCCTCCTAAAAGTACTCCTTACTTTGGCTGAGGTCACACTGAGATGCTCTTCATCCGGTGGTAAGGTGAGTCTGGTGCTGGGTGGTCTGTTCGGGTCTTCAAAGCGTGCATAGAACTTGTTGAGGGCATCAGGCAGAGATGGGTCTTTGGGGCATTGTTCACTCCTTCCTTTATAATCTGTTATGCACTTAATGCCCCTCCACATGCTCCGAGGGTCTTGTGAGATGAATTGACCCTCGATCCTCTGTGCATATGTGGCCTTGGCCTTCTTAATACCAGCAACCAGCTCTTTCCTTCTCCTACTCAGCTCCTCTGAGTTTCCAGACCGGAAGGCAGTGTTCCTGGCTTCCAGCACGGTGCGCACCTCTGCATTCAGCCAAGGTTTTCTGTTTGGATAGCTTTTAACATTTCTGATAGTGGAGACGGTGTCAGTACATGTACTAATGTAACCCAGAACTGAGGATGTGTATTGGTCTAGATCAAGCGATCCTCCATTTTCAGCAGCTTCTCTGAAAACCTGCCAGTCAGTTCAATCAAAACAATCTCTCAGTATGGGGCCACTGTCCTGGCTCCAACATTTAACTTTCTTTTGTACCGGTCTGGAGCGTCTCAGCGGGGGCATGTAAGCAGGAGCCAGGAAGATTGAGATGTGGTCTAACAGTCCGAGGTGGGGGCAGGGTTCGGCTTTGTATGCATCTTTTACTTTCGTGTAAATATGGTCCAGCGTGTTGTTCCCACGTGTTGGAATTGCCACATGTTGATGAAAGCTTGGGAGACAGTCCTTTAGATTCATGTGATTAATGTCTCCGGCTACAACGTAAAGAGCTTCGGGGTGTTTGCTCTGCAGCGAGCTGATATCATCATGTAGCTCCTGCAGTGATTCATTAGCATTAGCATCCAGAGGAATGTAAACGACCATGATGAAAGTCACTGTGAACTCGTGGGGTAGATAATGTGGCCGACATTTAACTGTTATTTGCTCCAAAGCCTTCGAGCATGAGCTTTTTACAACAGTACAATTCGTGCACCAACTTTTACTCACGTAAATGCACACTCCGCCTCCCGGTGATTTCCCCGTGATTTAGCTCGCTGCAGCAGTCCGCTTGAAAAAAGAGTCTGTCATCCAGATGGAAGACTGTATCCGGCATTTCGTTTGAAATCCACGTTTCCGTGAGGCATAGCACCACACACTTTTTCATCTCTTCTGAGGCGCCCGCTCTCAGAGGAAGTAAATCCATCTTGTTGTCCAATGAGCGGACGTTCGACAGAAAGAGACACGGCATAGGGAGTTTTCTGGCTGTAGCTTTAGCTCGTAGCCTCACCATAACCCCCGCTCGGCATCCTCTCTTCTTAAGCCGGGAGCAGCGCCTCCTCTTCTGCCCGCTGGAACGCCTCTGCTGGAACGCCAAAGTCAAAAGCAGTCAAACGTCAAAGCAGACAGTGGAAACAAGTAACTCATTTTTACAAGGAAGAAACCTCCAGGAGAACCAGGCTCAGGTCCAGCAGCCATCTGCTTCGACCGACTGGGTTTGAGAGGACAGGAAGTAGAAACAAATGAACACAGAATGACAGGGCCAAATGTTGGTGCAAGTGTACCTCCTACTGGAAGAAAAACTAAAAACACATGTCAAGATAAAAATAATTACAAATACAAACATGTAGAGTAAGTAAAGACAGTAGCATAGATCTGATCGTAGATCTGACTCGTGGAAAAAATAAATAAATATATTAGAGCTGTTTAAAAAAAGTCTCGTACGACTTTATTCTCATAATATTTGTTGAGGTCTGGAACCTCCTCCTCTGGCCTCCCCAGGTTGTTTGTTCAGAAGGAACACACACTTCTTTTAGAATTAACAATACTTTACTAAATAAACACCAAATGGATGAACAAGAATCACAGATCAGGAGAATTGTGTATTTACCTTCTATCCCTCGGTCCCTCCACATTACTGATGTGAGTGTGCTCTACTTAGTGTTGCCAGGTGAGAAATGTAGGATTATCGTACTAGAGACATAAAATTATCGTATTTTGAGGGAAATTATCGTACACCCGTCATAACCAAAATGACAAATCTATTAATGCACTATAGTAGTGACCGGTCCGCTTCCAGACCGTCTCTGCTTATTCTTTTTTTCTTTTCCTCACTCATGGGGTGGGTGCAGTGGACTATTCAGCCAGTCATGGCCGTTGTTCTGTGGTAGACGCATACACGTATGTAGGTCACATTTAGAAAAGCACAATTGGCTGGAATTTCCAGCCAATCGTGCATCTGTTTGTGGACACATATTAATTAATTCATTCAACCTTTATTTAAACAGATAAATCACAATGAGCCTCGAAAACTCATTTACAAGTGAGACCTGTTTGGACAGACAAAAATAATGGTTAACTGGGCACATGTAGGAGTTGGAGGTGAAAAAAATTCCTATCAGACTTTTTTCTTGGCTGAGAAAAACTTCTAATATTGAAAAAACACCTCGCACAAACAAGCACATATTTATGTAGACATTCTGCATCAGAGACGAGAGCAGTTAACAACGCTTATAGATGCTCTCAAGGTCACTGTAATCAGCCAATGTCCTCCGGTGAGATCCATAAACATTCTCGAGGTATGTCGAGAAATGGCCAAGAATAACGTCTATGAGAATCCAAGAGTCCTGAAATGATGACACAAAGTTTATTCAGCTGGCTCATCTGGTTATCAGTTGGAAATTCCTCAGGGAGGGGGTGGTGAGCATCAGATCACATTTTCTCCAGACAACTTTAGATAAGATGGCCTTCAAGGACAGCCAAGGCGACCAAAATTTAGATAAACACACAGTTGTTTTGGGGATGGGCAGAACTTAATGACATCAACCTTGAGTCTGTGTTGGTCCACTCGGTTCTGAAATGTCCAAATTAACATGGCCACACCGATGGAACGTGACTGAGTAAAAATCCCCAAGATCTGATCTATTCAGCCCAAAGCATTTGAGTCCGGGTACTCCAGACATGAACCAAGCCATCATAAAGGCAAGCAGCGTGATCGGGTCCATATTTTCTGCTGACGACTTCCTTGATTTGTAGATAAAACCAGCACCAGCTGAATCCAATAAGCAGGAACCAGTTATTGTGAATCCAATTAAATATGCGTCCTTAAAATCCACAGATGGCAGCAGAGATAGACACATCATCAAGTTTTCCAGTCGATGAGATATCCAGCTGCGTACGTGCCAACAGGGTAAATCGGCTCGCCCAAAGCCTGTCTTCTCTTCGAAGAAATGTTGTAAATTGAAGATGCCTTCAGGTTTCACAAAAAAATTCCGACAGACAGTTGCGAGAGGCTGATAACAACCGATTACAACCACACATTCACGGAATGGTCAAATTATCGTATATTTGGACTTTTTGGGGATTATTGATCGTACATCGTACAGAGGGCAAAATTGTTGTACAACTACAATAATTATCGTACACCTGACAACACTGGCTCTACTTTCACCCTTACAGACTTCGTCTCTCCTCCCCCATTTTTCCTTCAATCTCCACACATCATAGTGACATTTCCTGCTTTTGATTTCTGTCCAATCAAACACATCCACACACTCTCCGAAGTCCCGCCCCTTTTTCACCCGGTCCAATCAGTCACAGACATACTTCCTGCTTCTCGTCCCTGTCCAATCAGAACCAGACACACTTCTTAGCTGTCGTTTCTTGTGTGGCCCAGATACTTGATAATCAAAACCTTATTTCTAGTCTCACAATTCATAATAAAACATTATACCAACAATGTTATGCTATTCTCACAATTTATAATCAAATATTCATTCGACCTTTTTTAGACAGTTTAATCCCATTGAGCCTCGAGGACTCATTTACAAGAGAGACCTGATTTCAACAAAGAATGATGACAACAATGGACAACAGATACAACAATAGACAGTCATAAAAAGGCATACAGATTTTTTTCTTTACAAATAAGATGGCAAAAAAATGTAGCAAAAACAGCTAGATTCTAAGGTGAATGTAGAAAACTAAAAACAGGAACATGTCTGCATTGGTCCGTGCCAGGAGTCCAACAGATGTTTAAAGCCACTTAGAGATGTCAAGGTCGAGAGATTGAGGTCTATTTGTAAGATATTCCAAGAAACAGGAGCGGAGTAGGAGAAGACCCTTTTGTCTAGTTCAGTCCTCATTGAGGGAACACTGCAGGTAATAATGTCCTGAGAGCGCACGCTGTAGCTGCACTCATGCAGAGACATGTAGGAGGAGATGTATGAAGGAAGCAGAATATATTTATATATATTAATACAAATGTTTTTTTGTATTCTTCACAATTCCTATCTTTCTATTAATTAGAAAGATTAAGCACCCACACACAATCTTACAATTTTTGTGACTGTGTAACTCTGATTATATCCTGTTATTTCAACACATTATCAAGTCTTAGATTGTCCCACAATACCCAGGATAGTTCTGACCTAGTTAGTCTAATCCTTGAATCATTAAAAAATATTTGATAATTTCCAACAAACACTAAAATCATGTTTAATTGATGGAATAATTTAAATTTATAGTTGATCTTAGTTAAATGAACAAAAACCTTTAGGTTGATGTTTGTTTCTCATTAAAGGACTTACCATAATAGAAATAAGGAACTATTTTCTCACTGACAGCAGAAAGTGTCAGGGTTGATTTTAAAGCTGGCAGTCACTGCAAACAGATATTATAGCAATCTTTATTTGTTCTATTTCCACATACTACAACTTTATTCTCGTAATTTTATGACTTTTAACTTTTTTTCTTAGCGTGGCCCTTAAGCTCCATCGTAAAAACAGATTACAATATTTAGTATTGTTTTCATTTTATATTGAAGTTATCATTTGACCGCCTTGCCGTACATGACTTGTTAATCATGTACGTCTTGTCAGTTGTTCTGTGTAAACTGTGCACCATTACACCCCTTATGAGTAATTGGCAGGTGACCAGTGGGACTGGACTTACCTGTAAACTGGGATTTGAAAGAACATCCTGTTTCTGCTGCAGAGTACAGGTGGTGCCAGTTGAAAGTGGGACTTTTTTCCTTTTTCAGCAAGAACGCATTTGCCCACAACCCCCACAACCCAACCCCCCCACCCCCACCCCCGTCTCCCTTCATCTCTACTCTAGTAGCTCTGCTCCATGAGAGCAGGCCGGGTGGAAAGAATTGAATTAGGCCCGTCTGTAATTGCCAGCGTTTCGCCACATAAATCAAGGAAATAAATATTGGCTGTGCCGAATCCTCCAGGGAATGCCACTCTATTTCCTAACCCCTTGTCCTCCTCACCCCCAGCCCACCCTCTGCATGAATGCTTACTTCTGCAGGACCTCTCAGAAGTAATCAACTTGAGAGCTCTTTGTGCTTTAGCCAGCATGTTTGATGAGGCTGCAGAGACATTTGGTTATTGTGCAGTCCTTCATGAGGATGCAGGCTGGCTGCTCTGCTGGAGCCTGAAACTTTACATCTAATATCCAGTCTGGTTCATCTTCCCTCTGTCATGCCCCCCCCCCCCCCCCCCCCCCCCCACCCACACACACACACACCCCCCCACCCACACCACCCACGCCCATCCCCCG
>NC_056510.1:42389950-42394193 GCF_014905685.2 Nematolebias whitei | reverse complement strand
CCCCCCCCCCCCCCCCTCCCCACACACACACACACACACACACTCACACACACCTCCATCTGTTGGCTGTAGAGCCTAGCAATTTGTGTTCTCTGAAAAATACTGAAAATTCAGTGCTGATGGTAACTTCTGTAAACTCAGAGGATGCTCATTGGAATGCAGTTCAGCATTAAAAATAATTGCTCAATAAAATATATTGGTCTTTGTCTTGATATGCACTTATAAGAAAGAAAAACATACAATTCTTCCACAGAGTCTAAAATCAGATAAGTTAAATATATATAGGGTGGCACAGTGGATCAGTCGGTAGAGCTGTTGCCTCTCAGTGAGAAGGTCATCGGTTCAAATCCTGGTCGGGGGGCCTTTCTGGGTGGAGTTTGCATGTTCTCTCCATGCATGCGTGGGTTTTCTCCGGGTACTCCGGTTTCCTCCCACAGACCAAAAACCTCTGTGTTACGCTGATCGGTGACTCTAAATTGTCCCTAAGTGTCCCTGTGATGGACTGGAGACCTGTCCAGGGTGTCCTCCACCTCTCGCACAGTGACTGCTGGATATGGGCAAAAGTGACCCCCGTGAACCGAAGAGGAGAAAGCAGGTTAAGATTATGGATTGATGGATATATATACATATATATCAGAGTCAGAGTCAGAGTTTCTTTATTGTCATTCGCACCTCATGTGGTACATGTGGTGGAGCGAAATTATGTACACAAGGTCCCAGTTACATCCAATAATCAAATGTATAAAAAAAACTGTAATAACATCTAAGATATGAACTAAGAAAAACATTAACTAAATATACACTAAGCACTATAAAACATTACGTTGAACATGAGCACAAACATGAACATGAGTTTGTGTGAGCAGATGAGCACGCATGATCACAGCAACATTGAAACAGATCAGCAGCAACATGAAACATATCAATCAATCAATCAATCAATCAATCAAACAAACTTTATTTATAGAGTCCTTTCCAGCAGCCAAAAGGTGCACAAAGTGCTGCACAATACAGAAGTTAAAAACAAACAAGAATAAAAAAATCAGCCAGTTAAAAGCAAAAACAATTAAAACATAGCAAGATTATCAAAGAACTACTAGGTATTAAAAGCCTGCCTGAATAAAAAGGTTTTAAGATTAGATTTTAAATGCTCCATATCAGTGATTGAGCGCAAGTCCTGAGGTAGCTGGTTCCAGAGTCTGGGTGCAACAACCGAAAAGGCCCGGTCACCCCATCGTTTGGAGTTGGACTTTGGGACAGAGAGTAGACATGTATTAGATGATCTCAGTGTTCTCCTATATTCACGGACAGCTACAAGATCAGACAAATATAGTGGGGCAAGACCATTGAGAGCTTAAAAAGTGAATAATACAATTTTAAATTTAATTCTAAAATCGACTGGAAGCCAGTGGAGAGAAAACAAAACAGGAGTTATGGGCTCACGTCTGGATGTGTTGGTTAAAAGTCGAGCTGCAGCATTTTGAACAAGATCAGTAGCAACATGAAACAGATCAGCAGCAACATGATGTGATTTTTCATGTGTACACCCAAGTACTTGTAGCTGGAGACCACTTCCACCACAGATCCTCCTATGTTCAGGGGGGTGTAGGTGTTTTTGTTCCTTCTGAAGTCCACAATCATCTCCTTTGTCTTCTTCACATTGATGTGAAGGTTATTCTCGTTGCACCAGCTCTCCAGGTGTTCCACCTCCTGCCTGTAGCTGGACTCATCATTGTTTGTGATGCACTCCACCACCGCTGTATCATCTGCAAACTTTACAATGTGACAGCCTGGATGAGTAGCTGCACAATCATACGTGAGCAGAGTAAACAGGAGGGTGCTCAACACACATCCCTGAGGAGAGCCAGTGCTGAGGGTTATGGTGGAGGAAGAGAAGTTGTGGATCCTCACTAACTGTGGTCTGTTTGTTAAGAAGTCTAGTACCCAGTTACAAATGGAGGGGTTTAGTCCTAGTGTGGATAGTTTGTCCATCAGGGTTTGGGGGATCATGGTGTTGAAGGTGGATGTGAAGTCCACAAAGAGCATACGGACATAAGAGTTTTTCTGCTCCAGGTGGTTGAGCGCAGTGTGGACCACAGAGGAGATGGCATCTTCTGTTGATCAGTTCTCACGGTATTCATACTGATGAGGGTCCTCGTTGATGTTGATGGTTGTTTTGATGTGGGTCCTGACTAGTTTTTCGAAGCATTTAGCGACTATCTGGGTGAGGGCCACTGGCCGATAGTCATTCAGACCAGTCACTGTAGAACCTTTTGGGACTGGGATGATGGTGGCAGTCTTCAGGCAGGTGGGAACTGTCTCTAGGGTAAGTGAGGTGTTAAACTTGTCTGCCAGAACCTCGCAGAGCTGATCGGCACATTCTTTCAACACTTTTCCGGGGATGTTGTCTGGGCCGGTTGCTTTGTGCGGATTAATCCTCCTGAAAGTACTCCTTACTTCTGCTCAGGTCATGCTGAGATGCTCTTCATCCGGTGGTAAGGTGAGTCTGGTGCTGGGTGGTCTGTTCGGGTCTTCAAAGCGTGCATAGAACTTGTTGAGGGCATCAGGCAGAGATGGGTCTTTGGGGCATTGTTCACTCCTTCCTTTATAATCTGTTATGCACTTAATGCCCCTTCATATGCTCCGAGGGTCTTGTGAGATGAATTGACCCTCGATCCTCTGTGCATATGTGGCCTTGGCCTTCTTAATACCAGCAACCAGCTCTTTTCTTCTCCTACTCAGCTCCTCTGAGTTTCCAGACCTGAAGGCAGTGTTCCTGGCTTCCAGCAGGTTGCACACCTCTGCATTCAGCCAAGATTTTCTGTTTGGGTAGATTTTAACATATCTGATAGTGGTGACTGTGTCAGTACGTGTATTAATGTAACCCAGAACTGAGGATGTGTATTGGTCCAGATCAAGCGATCCTCCATTTTCAACAACTTCTCTGAAAACCTGCCAGTCTGTTCGATCAAAACAATCTCTCAGTATGGGGCCACTGTCCTGGATCCAACATTTAACTTTCTTTTGTACCGGTCTGGAGCATCTCAGCAGGGGCATGTTAGCAGGAGCCAGGAAGATTGAGATGTGGTCTGACTGTAAGGATGGTACCATTTGCTGTTTCTGTTTGTGTCTGTGTTCCCCACTCTGCTTTTTGTGCTCTTGTAGTTCTGCTCTTTATGTGGTTTCTGTTCCTGTGTATCTGGTCCTGTTTTCCACTCACTCCTCAGTCTGCCTCTCCACTCCTCAGTCTTTATCATTCACACCTGTCCCTCATCAGCCACCTGCCCAGGTGCTCTCATTACTCACTCTCCCTCTGTCTTATAAAAAGCCTTTCTCTCCTTCACTCCTCGTCCGGTCATTGTTCTGTATTCACAGACATCTCAGTCCTCCTCTGTCCTGTCTGTTTTTGTCCACCTGATGATCTGCTCTGCCTGAGTACTCGGATGTCCTGTTCAGCCTTGTTTCTGATCCTGTTTTGCCAAAGTAAGTTTTGCTGCACCGACAGCCTTTTGTTTTGTTGTTTAAATAAATTATTTTTATTTAAACTCCTGCCTCGCTCGCCTCCCTGCAAATGGGTTCCAACTGTGAGGATTGTGACAGAATGACCAGACCAAACTGAACCCAGCGGGAGGATGATTACTCTGTTCGAGTTTTTGGCCCGTGAGGCAGAGAAGACTGCCCAGAAAGACAGAGAAAGGGAGGAGAGGAGGAATCCATTTTGGGGGACCCGCCTGGCCATTAAACCTGGGTCCTCACAGCCTCTCCGTCCCTCTCCGCCTCACCGCGCCGCTGCACCCCGCTGCCCACCTCCTCCTCGCTCTCCACCTGGTGGGGCCAAGCAATCATCTGAGAGAGGGGGGCAAACTGCTGGTCCTCCCCGAACCCAGCGCAAGAAGGGGAGAGCTTCACGAAGGGAGGAGAAGCCCAGCCCTCAGTCGCTGGAGGAACGGCAGAAAATTTCGCTGGGGGGGAAGTACCTGTGTCCCTCGGAGGAGTAGTACAGCCCTCCCTCGCTGGAGGAGCTAAAACGGTGGCAGGCTTCAATAGTGGCAACGTATCTGGCTCCGCTTCTGCTCCCCTGCGAGGAGACCCAGGTGGATACTCCTCATTCCAGTCCTCCTGAGGGGTTCATGGCTCCTCCACCACCTGCTGCAGCTCTGGATCCATCACGTGCTGCTGCAGCCCCGTCTCTGGTATCTGGTTCTCCAGCTGCAGCTCTGGATCCATCACCTGCTGCTGCAGC
>NC_056510.1:42368203-42384950 GCF_014905685.2 Nematolebias whitei | reverse complement strand
ACATGTCATGACAAAGTTTACTGAACTTGAACTGAACTTGAACTCAGCTTGAACTTGGTCTACTGTATCCTTACTTCACGGTTTTTCACTTTTCGCGGTGCGGGGGGCATGGTGGTGGGGGGTGGGGGGCAGGGTACAGAACCCCCACAATAAATGCGGGACTACTGTAAAGCATAATTTAAACATTATGCATTTTTTTCACATTTCAAATGTACAAATGTATTTACACTAGGGATGCACCGATCCACTTTTTAAAATTCCGATCCGATCCCGATACCTTGATCTGAGTATCGACCGATACCGATCCAGTTCCAATATCATGATCATCATTGATTTTATACGAGGCTGTAATAATCTCCTCTCAAGTACAATTTGTACAAATATATGCATGCATGTCCAAAAAGGCAACTTGAGGTAAGTTTTATTAATGTTGGATAAGTTTTAAAGTTAGAATTAAATTCTGCTAACACAAAACATGTTTCTTTTTATTCCTAGCTTTAAAGTGGATATTAAAGTGATTAATTTAAGTGATTGTTTAAAGTTGTTTTATATTTTATAAGGGGCAGATATAATAATTTTTTCTTCTTTCTGCACTCTTTTCATTCAATGTTTTCTTTTTGATGATTTTTTTTTTAATTTTGTTTCTTTTAAATGAATGAATAAATGAATTAAATTAAATGTTACATGGCTTCAAACATCTGCTAAGTTCATGACATAAACCAACAGACATGTTCCTGTTTTTAGTATTTTACATCACTTTATAATGTAGCTGTTTTTGTTTTTAATATATATAATTTTCAAATGATGTTTTTTATGATTGTCTACTGTTGTACTGATAAATATCTCCTGGAGGGTAAACTATATCTTGACTGCAAGTATCAAACTGAGAAATCCTTCGTTTTCTACAACTGATAGTGGTTGGTCATTAATTATGATGAAGTTTAGCAACTTCTCTGTAAACATTTGATTTCAGTCAACTGCGCTCAGTCTGTTCCTCCTCAGAGATGGGCAGACTGAGCGGGGCAGATTGGACACGGCTGGCCGGGGTCAAGTCGCCTTTGTGGGTTGAGCAAAGAGCAGTGCCCCACTGAAGCCACGGAGCTCGAATGTCCATTATAAAACTAACTTTAACGTGGTTTAATGTGGCGCTATGGCTCTGCAGACATTGCACGATGCTGTCTTGTGGTGATTTTAGTGTAAAATACTTCCACACAGCGGACATGTTTAGATGAAAAGTTGGTTAGCTGTTAGCCACAGTGCTGCTAACTCAGCCCTCACGTTGTAGCTGCTGCAAACTATGAAATGGATTTCCTGATTGTGAGGCAGGTCTTATTACTCTGGGCTCATGAGACACGCCGCAGTTCAGGAAATCCATTCTGTAGTTTGAAGCCAACGTGCATCATGGATCGGAAATATTGGTAGGTGGATCGGAAAATCCGATATGTAAATTATGCTGGTATCGGAGGCCGATACTGGATCGGATCAGCCACATCCCTAGTGCACACAAAATCATTAATGTTTTTTACCATTTGTTGTCACGTTTTCTGCTCTGTCTGCCATAGTTCCTGTTCATGTTCGTTTTATCTCATCTCCTGTCAACCTGCACCTCAGTCTGCTCATGTAACCACGCCCACTCAGCTGAGTCACCACAATCAGCCCTCATGCAGCTAAGAGCAGGTGGAATGAGGAGGCACTAACAGATGCATTTTTTTCAAGGTCTGAATGAGAACATAAAGGACGAGTTGGCAACAAAGGAATGCCCCAAGTCCCTCAAGTCACTGGAGGACCTGGCAACCTGGGTCGATCTCTGTCTTTGGGAGAGACATCTACAAAGAGGGATCAGAGCTGAGGGAACAGTTCAACCTTGGGATGAGTCAAGAAGCAACCAAACCACCTCCATAAATATTCCATCCATTACCCCCTCTTCACAACATCTTCATGAGGAGCCCATGCAGTTGGGTAGAATTCGGCTTACTCCAGCAGAGAGGGAGAGGAGGAGAAGGAACCACCTTTGTTTCTACTGTGGGAAGGAAGGACACTCTTGGCAAAGTGTACATTAAAGAGACCCGACTCTGTTGGAAAGAGAAGGGCCCTATTGAGTCAGACCAGACTTCCCATGATCTCCTCTTCACTCTGCCTGCTGAGATGAAAGTACATGGTGAGAAACCTATATCTGTTTCTGCTTTCATCGATTCTGGAACTGACACAGAGTTTATTGATCATAAGTTCGCTAAAACTGTGGGCATAGAATTGGTTCAAACCACCAAACTCCATAAGATCTTGGCTTTGTATGGACATTCACTTCATGACACCTATCTTGAAACTGTGCCAGTTTCATTAAAACTCAGTGGCAACCACTAGGACATAATAAAGTTCTTTGTTATCAACTCTCCTCAATTACCAGTCATTCTTGGTGCCACATGGCTTGGCAAACATAACCCTCACATCAACTGGAGGGAGAGGGAAATTGTGGGTTGGTCAGAGGAATGTCTATCAACATGTTTGTTTAATGCGATGTCACCTACTGTAACTCCTGACAAAATTGAGTAAACATACCCAGATCTCTCTAAGGTGCCAGTTGATTATCACGACCTCAAGAAAGTGTTTAATAAGATTAAAGCTACTTCTCTGCCTGCCCACAGACCATATGATTGTTCCATTGAGCTTTTACCTGGTACCACACCGCCTAGAGGCGGTCTGTATTCCTTATCTGAGCCCGAGAGTCAAGCCATGCAGAAATACATTAACGAATCACTCCAAGCTGGCATTATCCGACCTTCAGCATCTCCTGCTGGGGCTGAATTTTTCTTTGTGGGCAAGAAGGATGGGTCACTCCGTCCTTGTATTGATTATCTGGGACTAAACAAGATTACGGTTAAGAACAAGTACCCCTTACCTCTAATGACATCTGCTTTTGATCTCATCCAAGGATCTACTGTTTTTACAAAACTTGATTTAAGAAATGCCTACCACCTGGTTCGCATTAAAGAGCGGGATGAGTGGAAAACTGCCTTCAATACCCCTACCGGACACTATGAGTATCTAGTCATGCCCTTTGGACTCACTAACACACCAGCTGTTTTCTAGGCCTTGGTTAATGATGTCCTTAGAGACATAGTTAATCAATTTGTGTTTATTTATTTAGATGACTTTCTCATTTTTTCCAAAGACATAAACTCTCATAAGAAACATGTTTGAGCTGTACCGTTAAGACTGGTGCAAAACAATCTGTTTGTCAAAGCTGAAATATGCGAATTCCACCAATCATCTACCTCATTCCTAGGTTTTGTTATTTCTCCTAACAAAATAACAATGGACATTAGCAAAGTTTCGGCAGTACTGGACTTGCCTACACACAAGGATAAGAAACAATTACAGAGATTCTTAGGGTTTGCAAACTTTTACCGTAAAATCATTAAAGACTATAGCCAGATCTCTGCTTCTCTTCACACCCTCACCTCATCTAAGACCAGTTTTTGGTGGAACGAGCAAGCTAATCATGCCTTCAACACACTTAAGAAACTGTTTTCTTAGGCTCCAATCTTGCATTCACCAGACCCAGAACAACAGTTTATTGTAGAAATTGATGCTTCTAGCACAGGGGTTGTGGCTGTTCTCAGTCAACGCAATGCTGAGGGTAAAACTCATCCCTGTGCCTTTTTTTCTAAGAATCTGTCTCCTGCAGAGCGTAACTATGATGTGGGGGAACGTGAACTTCTGGCAGTTAAACCAGCACTCAAGGAGTAGAGACAATGGTTGGAGGGTGCCAGGAGACCTTTTCAGGTCTGGACCGATCATAAGAACCTAGAGTATTTAAAGACTGCCAGAAGACTTAACCCCAGACAGGCTAGGCGGGCTTTGTTTTGCTGCCGTTTCGACTTCACTTTGTCTTACAGACCTGGATCCAGGAACAGCAAACCAGATGCTCTCTCTCGTGTCATGGAACACGAGGGTTGCACACCCAAGAAAGAGGTAGAGTTCATCTTACCCAGCAAGGTGTGACTCTCCGTCACACAGCTGGGTAAGATGAACTCTACCTCTTTCTTGGGTGATCAGAAAAACTAATCAGGTCCAACCACCTCCACCAGACTGCCCTAAGAACCAGGTGTTCATCCCTGCTTCTCATGTAAAAAAAGTTACTTGAATTTTGTCACCACTCTCGCCGTTTTTGTCACCCTGGTTTAATCAAGACCCTGGCCCTGGTCAGAGCCCAGTTCTGATGGAGGGACTTGGTTAGAGATGTTAAGGTCTTTGTATCTTCCTGTCATCAATATTGCCAGACTAAGACCTCTAAACAGCCACCTGCTGGTCTTCTACGCCCCCTTCTTATCCCTTCTCATCCCTGGTCCCATATAGCTATGGACTTTATCACAGGCCTCCCTCTATCCTCAGGCAACACTGTCATTTTAACTATTGTGGACCATTTCTCTAAAATGGTCCACCTGGTGCCCTTGAAAAAAATCCCATCTTCCAAAGAACTAGGGGAGATTATGGTTAAAGAGATCTTTCGTCTTCATGGACTCCCTACTGATATTGTGTCTGACTGTGGCCCCCAGTTCGTTTCACATTTTTGGAAAGAGTTTTATAATCTTAGTATCTCTGTGAGCCTCTTTTCAGGTTTCCACACTCAAACCAATGGCCAAAGCGAAAGGATCAACCAGGAGGTAGAGACAAAACTTTGCCTTCTGTGTGAGGGGGACTCTACTAAATGGGCAGCAAACCTTCCATGGGTGGAACATGTCATGAACACCCTTACCTCAGCTGCTTCAGGTCTGTCCCCCTTTTACACTGTTTATGGTTTTCAACCACCAGGGTCCAGCCTTAACCGTCAGGAGAATACTCCGCTCCAGACGGTGGGGTTGGGGTTACCATTACCTGGTGGATTGGGAGGGCTATGGGCCTGAGGAGCGGTCACGGGTTCCCGCCCACAATATCCTTGACAAGTCTGTCATCCGTGACTTCCATAGGTCTCACCCTAACCAACCTGGAGATCTGTCAGGAGCCGAACCTTAGGGTTGGGGCTATGTCACATTTTCTGCTCTGCCTGCCAGAGTTCCTGTTCATGTTTGTTTCATCTCTGCTCCTGTCAACCTGCACCTCAGTCTGCTCATGTAACCACGCCCACTCAGCTGAGTCACCACAATCAGCCCTCATGCAGCTCACCTGTTGTCACATGTATTTAAACCCCACAGTCACACTACTCAGTGGCAGATTATTGAAAGCCTCACAGTGATTAAATGTCCAGCGTCCATGCCACAGTTTTGTTTGTTTTCCTGGTTCTGACTTCATGCCTGTCTTATGGATTACCCATTTTGACTATCCCTTGCTTGCTTTGGATTATCTGCGCTGCTTATGGTAACGAGCTCTGCCTTCTCTACAACGACCACGTCTACCGGATCACGATTCAAGTCTGGTTTCGGATTTCTGATCATCTGTGCATGACCCTCGCCTGTCTCCCTGGACCTGTCTTTTGGATCTTCCTCCTAACTGCTTCAAGCTCATCTCTGCCTCAAAACCAGCTCACCTTCTCCAACAGTGATATCACACAATCCAACTCTAAGGAAATCCTCCCTCACCTGTTAATGAAGGTTGGTGTTTATAAACTGAACAATCAAACCAAAGCCATCCATCCAACCATCCATTATCTTTACCAACTTATTTCATTTTGGGTCACGGGGGTCGCCGGTGACCATGTCCAGCAATCACTGTGCGAGGGGCGGGGTACACCCTGGACGGGTCGCAAGTCCATCACAGGGCCACATAGAGACAAACAACCATTCACTCTCTCACTCACACCTAGGAACAATTTAGAGTTAACAATCAGCGTAACATGCATGTTTTTGGTCTGTGGGAGGAAACCGGAGCACCCAGAGAAAACCCACGCATGCACGGAGAGAACATGCAAACTCCACCCAGAAAGGCCCCTGGACCGAGGTTTGAACCAAGGACCTGCTCGCTGAGAGGCAGCAGCTCTACCAGTTGCCCCACCGTGCTGCCCGCTCTAAGATATATTAGTAATAATTTTTGCCTTGATTGTTAAAACTGAGAACAGATGTTTCAGCATGTGCTTTTTTTTCTCAGAACTTAACAATGCAGCTGCAGTACTCTGAAGACACAGCAGATGGCAGCATAACAGCCTTTCTATTAATAACCATTAAACAAATTATTGCTTTGTATTTCAACACTCCCACTTGTTTTTTTACAATGGTATTAAGACACAAAATAATGCTGAAATAAGTTTAACTCAGCTTGTCTTGCTATATTCAACAACAAAAAAATTTCCCATTTTATAACAAAACTACATATCAAGACATTCTATCATAAATTTACATTGGGAAAAGTCCAATTTCTCTTCCAAGATACTCAAATTGCAATAGGTTTTGTCAAGATATCTGCCTTCATGTTTTCTGTTGGACAGTATTTCAACTTGACAATTCAAAAAGCGTTCAATACAAAAACAACTGGACTTTATTTGTAACAGAAGACGTTTCGCTCCTCATCCGAGGAGCTTTCTCAATTCAAAGAGCAGTGAGTGAGGGGTTCAGGTTATAAGGCTGAGTGAGATAAGACACACACACATAAGACACACACACATATGTAGATTGGCAGTTCACACCTAAACACCTAAACAGTAGGTCTTTGTTCATCTAATTCACAGACAAGGCCCCTCTGTTCCCATCAGGTGTGAAAACCGGCTGGGAATCTGTTTTAAAGTTGCATTATATGTTTTTGAAAGTGGAAATCTGAGGCCTCCTCCTCTGTTAAGAGACGGCTTTTCTCTTTTTACATAAATTGCTTCCTTCACCCCCCTCTCAAACCATCTGTGCTCTCGGTCCAAAATGTGCACATTTGGTCTTCAAAAGAGTGTCCCTTATCTGTGAGATGGAGGTGAACTGCTGAATCTTGTCCAGAGGAGGTGGCTCTCCTGTGTTGAGCCATGCATCTGTGAAGAGGCTGTTTAGTTTCTCCAATGTAGAGGTCTGGACAGTCCTCGCTGCACTGGACCGCATACACTACACCACTCTGTTTGTGTATGGGTGTTTTGTCCTTAGGGTGGACCAGCCTCTGTCTGAGGGTCCTGCTGGGTTTGAAATGTACTGGGATCTTGTGTTTGTTGAAGATCCTTCTGAATTTCTCTGATACTCCAGCAACATAAGGGATGACAATGTTTTTCCATCTGTTGTTCTCCTTTTTCTGTTTATTAGTGTGTTTTGTAGATTTCCTCGCTGACTTGACAAAAGCCCAGTTAGGATATCCACATGTTTGAAGAGCTTCTTGAATGTGTTTTTGTTCCTTTTTCTTCCCTTCTGTTTTCGTGGGGACGCATTCGGCCCGATGTTGTAAAGTTCTGATGACAGAGAGTGTGTGTTCCAGTGGATGGTAGGAGTCAAACAGTAGATACTGGTCTGTGTGGGTTGGTTTTCTGTAAACTTCAATGTTGAGGCTGTCCTCTCTTTCCATCTGAACCAAACTGTCCAAAAAAGGCAGCTTGTTGTCGTTTGCATCCTCTCTGGTGAACTTGATGTTGTTATCGACCGAGTTAATGTGTCTGGTGAACGCTTCTATTTCCTTAGCTTGGATTTTGACCCAGGTGTCATCCACATATCGGAACCAATGGCTTGGCGTTGTTCCCTCATAGGAGTTTAGGGCTCTCTGTTCCACTTCCTCCATGTAGAGATTGGCAACATTGGGTGACACTGGAGATCCCATGGCACAGCCGTGCTTCTGTCTGTAAAAACTGTCATTGAACTTGAAATAAGTGGTGGAGAGGCAGAGATCCAACAAGGTGCAGATCTGGTCTGGGTTGACGTTGGTCCTTTTGATTAAGTCCTTGTCTTGTACAAATTGTTTTCTAACAGTTTTTACTGCTTCAGAGATGGGTATGCATGTGAAAAGAGAAGTCCCATCATACGATACAAGGGTTTCTCCTGGGGTTAGTTAGGGGAGAAACCTAACTAAAACTTTAAAACAGATTCCCAGCCGGTTTTCACACTTGATGGGAACAGAGGGGCCTCGCCTGTGAATTAGATGAACAAAGACCTACTGTTTAGGTGTGAACTGCCAATCTACATATGTGTGTGTGTCTTATGTGTGTGTGTCTTATCTCACTCAGCCTTATAACCTGAACCCCTCACTCACTGCTCTTTGAATTGAGAAAGCTCCTCGGATGAGGAGCAAAACGTCTTCTGTTACAAATAAAGTCCAGTTGTTTTTGTATTGAACGCTTTTTGAATTCATCATGTCCTGGATGACTGAGAATCTTCTCCAGCAACTTGACTTAACCATTCTGCACACACTCACAGATGTAATGATAATGAATGTCTGTGCTTGGTTCTTGAATGGTCCACTGGATTCTTTGCTATTGCAATGGCTCCTTGATTGTCCTCCAGAATCACTGTAGGTTTTGCGACCATACCAAGATCACTCGGTAATCTTCTCAGCCAGGTACTCTCTTGAGATGCTTGACTGAGAGCAACATACTCAGCTTCTGCTGTTGAAAGTGCAACCATTTCTTGTTTTTGCTTAGGCAGCTCACTGCTCCTCCACTCAGTAGAAGTATGTTGTCTGTTGTTGAACGGCGGTCAACCTGATCTCCAGCCTAGTCAGCATCAGAGAAACCAATCAAATCTTTGTTCCCTGAACAGTCATACTTCAGAGCAAGGTTAACTGTGCCCTTTTAAGTATCAAAGAATCCTCTTCACAGCAGTCAGATGTGCAACATTTGGGTTTGCCTTGAACTTTGACACTGCACTCACTGCTTGTGCTATGTCTAGTCTTGTCATTGCTACATACAGCAGACTTCCTACCATGGACTGGTAAGTACTTGGATTGACAGGATTACTGACACCATCATCCTTTTTCAGTTTTACACTGTCAGCAGGGGTTGCAACAGGATTTGCTTTATCCATCCCATACTTTTGAAGAATGGTTCAATGTATTGTTTCTGGTGAAGAAATGTGCTGTTTTCTGCTTTGTCTTGAACTGAGATGCCCAGGACATAGGACAGCTCACCCAAGTCCTTCATTTTGTAGCGCTCTTGGAGAGTCAGTTTTAACTCATCCATGACTTGATGACAGCTTGACTCTGTAATCAACAGATCATCTACACAAACTGCAATTATCTACAGTTCCTGTGATGACCTCACAAACACACAAGGATCTGAGTTGCTCTGTTTAAATCCAAGATCCTTCATAAATTTTGTGAACTCTGTTCCAACAATGAGGAGACTGTTTTAGTCCATAGATTGATTTCTTCAGCTTGCACACAAGATGCTCCTGACCTGGCTTGATGTATCCCTCAGGTAGTTCCATGTATATTTCTTCCTCCAGGTGTCCATTTAAAAATGCAGTGACAACATCTATTTGAATTCAAAAAGTGTTCAATACAAAAATGTACATGTAGGTTATTCTGGATGGCAAAGGACAATAATGTGCTTACTTGTTTGTTTCTATTGTACAGCACTTTGGTTGGCCTTGTTGCTGTTTTAAGTGCTCTATAAATAAATTAGGATGGTATGGTAAATGTATGAATTGATCTAAAATGTACCACAGGTGAAAAAGTTTCTTCATAGTCAGCACCATATAACTGTGAGTAACCGTCTGCACTTGTATCGCTCCACTTCTCCATCACTTTGATGTTTATCTTTGAACATCCATCTTGATCCTATGATCTCTTTGTCCTTTGGTATTTCCACCAAATCCCAGGTCTCATTTTCTAACAGTGACTCATATTCCAAATCAGCCGCTTCTTGCCATTCTTTTACATTTGGACTCTTTAATGCTTCTTTCAGTGTGCTTGTTTCTGTGACAGAACACATGTTAGCACAATGATCAACAGTCACCATATCTGCAAACTCGTCATATCCATATCTCTTTGGAGCCCTTCTGATTCTGCTTCTTCTTCTAACAGTTTCATATAAAGTGACATCATCCGTTTCTTTTCTTTTTTCTGTGATGGTAATCACTTCTTTCTCTGGACAGGAAACATCCACCTCATGTTTCCAGTCAAAGTCTGACTCATTAAAGATGACATCCTTTCAAATCAGAATTCTTCTCTTTCCTTCATCAAACAGACGATAACCTTTTGCGTTGTTTGCATATCCCACAAACCTGAGCTTTACAGCTTTCTTGTCTAGTTTTCATCTTTCAGCATCTGGAACATGTGCATAAGCAACACAACCAAACACTCTCACATGACTTATATCAGGTTTTTTTGCCAGACCATCATTTGTAGGGTGTCTCTTGCTTCAGGAGAGATGTCGGCAACCTGTTTTGTATGTACGCTGCTGTTGCTACTGCTTCAGCCCAGTACATCTTTGGTAGCGTAGCATGCAACAACATGCTTCAATTAATGTCCTGTTTTTTCTTTCTGCGACTCCATTTTGCTGAGGTGTATGAGGTACAGACATCTCATAGTGGATACCTTGAGCCTTCAAATATTCCTGAAACTCACTTGAAATGTACTCTCCACCATTATCTGATCTCAGTCTTGCAACTTTGTGTCAACACTCATTGGATAATGTTTTCTCAAATTCCTTGAATTTGCTCAAGACTTCACTTTTTTGTTTCATGAAGTAAACCTTACAGCAGCGAGAGAGGTCATCAATGAAGGTTACAAAGTATTTGGACCACCTATTGATTCAGTCTGCATGGGTCCACAGACATCACTATGGATCAGCTGCAGCTTACGTTTGGAATGGATTTCTCCCACTGTCTTACATGGCTGTCTCGTCAGCTTGCCCTCCACAGAGGCTTCACAGAAAGGAAGCACTTTGTCTGTAGAGCATTTCACTCCATTTACCAGACCTTCTAGTTCCTTTAGCTTGGTGGTGTGACCCAGACGCAGATTCCACAGATTAGCTTTTACTGATGCACTTGATACACTATGATAGACCAGTGAAACTCCTTTAACATCTAACTGGTACAGCCCATCAGATCTTTGTGTTCCCATTTCTTGAAGAGTTTCATCCTTGCCACGTATGTAGCAACTAGATTTTTTGAACTGCACTGTATTTCCTTTTCTTGAAGCAGCTCCCACTGAGAAAAGATTTCCAGACAGCTTTGGAACATATAACACATCATATATGGTGGCAGGTTTAGCATCACTGACTTTGAAGGTCATGTTCATTTTAACAATGCCAAATCCTTGAGCTTCAACCACCCTGCCATCATCTAGTTTTACAGACTGTGGTTTTGAGAACTGCTGGTAGTCTTGAAGAATTATTTTATAACAGGTCATGTGTTTTGATGATGTGTTTTGTAACAGGTCAGGTTTTGATGATTGTCAATCAACCACTCAATTTGTCTTGGTCCTTCAGTACGGTTTGCATTTTTTGCAACAAAGGCACTCTCAGAGGGGGTCTTCTGCATTTTCACAGATCACATTTTTGGCTTTGTGATTCTTGACTCCTTTTATCCAGCTTGGGCAGTTACGTGTCCTTCTTTTCCACACTTGTAACATCTCCATGAATTAAAACAACAATGTCCATGCTCAATAATCCAGGTATACAATCCAATATTTTTCAGTCAGGTCATCTGGACAGTTTCTTTTTTTGTGCTGAAACATTTCACCTTCCATCCAGAAGGCTTCATCAGTCAAGGAAACACACAACAAAACTGATTCTTCCCCCAACAGCTTACTCCAAAGTTTAACAAACAACGTCTTGATGACTGTGTCATGCTGGTTAGATGAGCTGCTGCTGAGAAAGATGGACACAAGAAGAAAGTAAAAAGAGAAATTATTAATCATCAGAACATGGAAATGGTTTGACATATAGTTTTTAATTCAATAATTAAAATGCTATTCTAAACAACAGTGTTGGAAAATGTCAGAGATTTTACATTAATAGATAAAGTTAAACATTTTAATGTTACAACTGTAGTGAACTAAGCCTCAGGTCAAGTCCTGGCCTTGAGGACCTTCCTGGGACAAGAACTGTATTTCATTGATTTGAGTCCAGAAACACAAGATTAAGTTCATCCAGAGACTTTCTCTTGTCCTGCACTGATCAACTGAAAGAACACTCTTTTTATTATCATTACTATTTTACAAATTTCTTGATAATCAAAGTGTGTTTAGTTCAAACCATTTTTAAATGTTGAAGTGAACTACTCAATTTAAATCAACTGTGAAACAGTATTAGTGATTTTTAATCCTCATTCAAAGTAAGAAATCAAGTTAGAATGTGTTACGGAGTGATTCATGCATTTTCTGATTTTCTGTCTGAAATGAGCAAGTTGTGATGTCGGTCAAATGTCAGAGTCAAACGCAAAACAAGTTGTTGGAACGAACTGTCATGTTTTTAAATCCTCTCAGACGTAAATAGAGAAGCTGGCACCTGTTTTCCCCCAACTCGCCCAAACATTTCTCTCGTCTGTCTCTAAAACATTTTCAATCTGTTCCAAAACATTCTTTCTGTTTTTCTGACTTCTAGTGACCTCTTACGTCAAAAAAACACACCCCTGTCTGGTCTATCGACCAATCAGGAACTTCCCAGATGAACCGGAAATAGAACTCTTTAAATGTCGGCACTTCCTAGTTCAAACCAGAGCTAGTGCAGTCGAGCGCAGTCGAGTTCGGTTCGGAGAGCAAACCGAACAGAGAAGTGCTGGAGAGAACAGGAGTTCCAGACATGATCCGGAGTTCTTCCGAGTCTCGTGGGAATTATGCAATCTTCCACATCTGAGTGGAACTCTGACGGACTCACAACTCATGTGAGCCCAACCGAGAGGTGAACTTGTGTCGAACAAGTACCGTCACTACTTCGGATGATTCACAGCTGTTCCTACGGAGACGCTGAAAGGGTGCGTTAAATGGAACTCCGTACCAGTGGAGACACCTGCTACAGGTAAAGAGTTGATTTACACCACCTAAGTGTACCGAGGAGGAAGCTGGGATCTTAACGGAGCGTGCCGTTCTGATACTGACACATTTCCCTCATCCATCTTTTCCTCTCCATTTAAACTTCATTTCCATCTTTAAAATTCTTCTATCCTGCTAGAAATCATTCCAGATATTTTCAGAAATGTCTGTTGTGAAGCAAAGGAAAACCATGGCCGTATGGTTTTCCTGACTGTAAAGCTAATTAATTAAGCTGTTGTTATTTTCAATTTGCCAAATTAATGTAAATGTTTGATGTTAAACTTTGATTCTGTTAATAAATGACAGATTCATTTGATGGGTCAAAGAAAATTAACGCCTCACGTTACATTTTAATTTCAATGCACGATATTATTCAGTCCAGAAAAATGAATGAATCCGTTTAATTTATGGATAATATATCACAGGTATATGTTCAACTACACAGCACTGACAGGCAGCAGCAGTGTAGAGTTTAGCTACCCGTTAGCTGCTAGCTAGCTTACTTTACAATTGGAGGCTGTTTCCTTACACAGTTACAGAATGGTAAATTGATAATGATGGATAATGTTACCACGGCTAACAAACACGTAAATACTGTTTTTATTAACCTTACCTTGCACTGTATCATGTAATAAAACTTCTATAAATAAAGGTTGAATGAATGAAATTCTGTGAAGTTTCCAGACAGGTCTCCTGAAGGAGAATAGACCCGAAGTAATGATCCACAGCGTCGAGTCAGAAGGGAAGTTGTCTGACGTCATTGTGAAAAGGGCCTATTCAGAACCTAGAAACAGTGAAAGTTGCAGTGATGGGCAGATCCAGATGTATTAACAAGATTCAGTGACTCCAGATAGTCTGAGATCTGAAAATAATGACAATAATATGAATGGTGCAGAAAAGTCTCAGACCATACAGCATCACAGATCAAATGGGCAAACAAATCCGATGAGGTGGTCCATCTGCAGTTTGAGATGGGCTGAGGGGGGCTCCAGCTCGCCTGTGAAGATGGATCGGTCAAGCTGCTCCCATGAAGAACAGAAGCTGGGTCCAGAACCAACAGGCAGAAACAGATCATTTGCAACAAATGATCCTTTCTTGTCCTACGAGCTGAGTAGGACAAGAAAAGAGCTGGTTGCTGGTATTAAGAGGGCCAAGTCTACATATGCACAGAGGATCGAGGGTCAATTCATCTCACAAGACCCTCGGAGCATGTGGAGGGGCATTAAGTGCATAACAGATTATAAAGGAAGGAGTGAACAATGCCCCAAAGACCTATCTCTGCCTGATGCCCTCAACAAGTTCTATGCACGCTTTGAAGACCCGAACAGACCACCCAGCACCAGACTCACCTCACTACCGGATGAAGAGCATCTCAGCGTGACCTCAGCAGAAGTAAGGAGTACCTTCAGGAGGATTAATCCGCACAAAGCAACTGGCCCAGACAACATCCCCGGAAAAGTGTTGAAAGAATGTGCCAATCAGCTCTGTGAGGTGCTGGCAGACATCTTTAACACCTCACTTACCCTGGAGACAGTTCCCACCTGCCTGAAGACTGCCACCATCATCCCAGTTCCAAAAAGCTCTACAGTGACTGGTCTGAATGACTATCGGCCAGTGGCCCTCACCCAGATAGTCGCTAAATGCTTCGAAAAACTAGTCAGGACCCACATCAAAACAACCATCAACATCCACGAGGACCCTCATCAGTATGAATACCGTGAAAACCGATCAACAGAAGATGCCATCTCCTCTGTGGTCCACACTGCGCTCAACCACCTGGAGCAGAAAAACTCTTATGTCCGAATGCTCTTTGTGGACTTCACATCCACCTTCAACACCATGATCCCCCAAACCCTGATGGACAAACTATCCACACTAGGACTAAGCCCCTCCATTTGCAACTGGGTACTAGACTTCTTAACAAACAGACCAGTTAGTGAGGATCCACAACCTCTCCTCCTCCACCATAACCCTGAGCACTGGCTCTCCTCAGGGATGTGTGTTGAGCCCCCTCCTGTTTACTCTGCTCACGTATGATTGTGCAGCTACCCATCCAGGCTGTCACATTGTAAAGTTTGCAGATGATACAGCGGTGGTGGGATGCATCACAAACAATGATGAGTCCAGCTGCAGGCAAGAGGTGGAACACCTGGAGAGCTGGTGCAAAGAGAATAACCTTCACATCAATGTGAAGAAGACAAAGGAGATGATTGTGGACTTCAGAAGGAACAAAAACACCTACACCCCCCTGAACATGAGGATCTGCGGTGGAAGTGGTCTCCAGCTACAAGTACTTGGGTGTACACATGAATGACAACCTCAGCTGGAGCAACAACACCACCATCCTGATCAAGAAAGCTCATCAGAGACTCTACTTCCTCAGACGGCTGAGGCGAGTTGGTCTGGGAAGCTCAGTCCTCACTTCCTTCTACAGGTGTGCAGTGGAGAGCACCCTGTGCTCGAGCATCAACGTGTGGCATGGAGGCTGCACAGCTGCAGAAAGAAAAGCTTTGCAGAGAGTGGTGAAGGCTGCACAGAAATCTGTTGGAATCAGTCTCCCCACCATCACAGACATCTACACCTCCAGATGCAGGAAGAGGGCCACCTGCATCATGAAGGACCCCACTCACCCAGCACACACACTTTTTGCCCCACTCCCCTCAGGAAGGAGGTTGAGGAGCATTAAGTGTAGAACCACTAGACTGAGGAACAGCTTCTACCCTGAGGCTGTTAGACTCATGAATCTCTAACCAGAATAATCACTGTGAAAAACCATATCATGTTGCTGCTGATCTGTTTCATGTTGCTGCTGATCTGTTTCATGTTGCTGCTGATCTGTTTTAATGTTGATGTGTTCATGCGTGCACATCTGCTCACAGACTCATGTTCATGTTTGTGCTGATGTTCAATGTTTTATGTTATCAGTGCTTAGTGTATATTTAGTTGATGTTTTTCTTAGTTCATATCTTAGATGTTATTACTGTTTTTCTTATACATTTTATTGTTGGATGTAACTGGGACCCCGTGTACATAATTTCGCTCCACCACATGTACCACATGAGGTGCGAATGACAATAAAGAAACTCTGACTCTCTGACTCTGACTCTGAAATAGCAGAGCGGGCTGCCAGAAAACGAGCTGTCAGAAAATCCTCCCGAAATGAAAGGCATGGTCCTTTCTTGTTTCAGGTCCACAGAGGACAACAGCGTGATCCAGAATAAAACCTTCAGCTGACCATCTATGAACCGGTGGACCCGCACGGATCCAATTTATCCAGGTGAGTTTAGATGGAAGACCAGCAGAACTTCGATGCAGAACTTCGGGCTTCCCTCGAGCAGCTGGAGTCAATGATGTTTGGGTCCATGTCCTCTGCTGGTTCTGGTCCACTGGGTTTTCTGAAGTCCACAGTCCATGCTGCATCTAGCAGATATTTTAGAGACTTCATGCTTCCTTCTGCTGATGAGCTTTATGAAGACGATGATTTCATTTTCAGCAGGACTCTGCACTGGCCCACACTGACAAAGTTACCAACAGCTGGCTGTGGAATATTCTAACTTTCTGAGACACTGATTTTTTTTTTCATTTTTTATAAAACATAATCATCAAGAAATAATGGTGGGAAATATTTCACTCTGTCTAATGAATCTATGTAATACAAGAGTTTCACTTGACTGGAGACCTGTCCAGGTGTCCCTGTGATGGACTGGAGACCTGTCCAGGTGTCCCTGTGATGGACTGGAGACATGTCCAGGTGTCCCTGTGATGGACTGGAGACCTGTCCAGGTGTCCCCCACCTCTTGCAGAGTGATAGCTGGACATAGACACCAGTGACCCCTGCAAGATGGATGGATGGATGGATGGATGGATGGATGGATGGATGGATGGA
>NC_056510.1:42351556-42363203 GCF_014905685.2 Nematolebias whitei | reverse complement strand
TTTCCAGTTCCTCACATCTTAGTTCTAGTTGTTTTTGCATTTGAAGGGCATGTAAAAGCATTTTAGAGGTTTTCATTTCATAATCTTCACTCTCAGCAATTCTCTGTTCAGCTTCATCCATTCTTTTTTTAATACTCATGAAATCTGTACGTAACACATTTAACTCTGCTTTTAATGATCCAAAACTAACTCTTGTTTCAGATCGAAATTCTCTCAGTTCTTTGAGTATTTCAGCCATACCTGTAGATTTAGCTACTGTTATCTCTTCTTGATTGTTCTCCTTTTTTTTTTTGTGCACATGCCTGCATTTGTTTGGAAGAATGCTTGTGTTTCTGCTTGGACATTTCTCACTGTCCTTCTTTCTCCTCCTTCCTCTCCTCTTTGTCCTCCTCTCTCACTGCCCTTCTTCTCCACTCAGTTTTCAGTACTTTACCATTTTTGAAGCTGTTTAATCCAAAGTAAGTCCACTTTTGAGTTAATTGTTTGCAGAGACACTCCCAAACATACTTGCCCAGCAGCCATCTTGGAGTCATCATGTCTGTTAGCAAAATATATCATGAAACACTGGATGGATTCCAATGAAGCTCTCAGATTATAATCAGTGGTAGAGTTGCATTCGGGCCCAAAAAATCTGATCTGACCCGGCCCCAGCCCACAGTCATAGTTTCTGAACCCCACCTGACCGGACAAATTAGTAATTACAGGTCTAAACCCTGTTTCTGCCTGCATTCTCCTGAATTACTGAGACACACAGACAGCTCTGACACACGTGTCTGCTTTGAGATCTCACCTGTTTGGGTCGTCGGCCGTGTGCGTCCTCTGAGTGCAGCGGCTGAATGAAGGTCCATTTGGGCGATGGATCACTTCCTGGCAGTACCATACAGTCCCATCTGAAGCTTAACTGAACTTTTTACCTCTTTTAAGGCCAGTCAGCTCGTGGTGAAATGGCCGCATGCGGCTGGTGGTTGTATGGCAGGCCATGTTATCATATAATTGGATTGCGGCTGATCCTGACCTAATTAAAAGCCAGAGACCGGCCTGGCCCGTCCATTAATCACATTATAACGGCCTGGCCTGATCCTAATCCAGGTCTGTCCGGGCCGGGTTTCGGTTTCGAGGTAGAAATGACAGCTCTAATCAGTGGACATTCATCTGCAATTGTTTCACTTCTGGAGTCAGCCTGATTCAATATGGCCACCACAGGTAACCAGACATAGCCAACACAAAAATGGCTATAATCTAGTTAGTTTTGGGGAATATTGAGCTAAAATTTAATGTGCTAGTAGCTAAGAATCATCCCCTTTATATGTCTTAAATACTAAGTAAGTAAATTGCATTTATTTAACCAAAATCTCCACAATAAATTGCTTGAGACACAACTTTAAATTACACAAAGTTTTGTTAAAAAGTTCTGCATGCAAGGTGATGGGAGATATGCATCCCTTCAAGAAAATGTGGCATAGCCAACAAGTATCTTAACATCAAAATGTTCATTAAGTAACTAAAGTGTGCTTGAAGCCAGCTGTCTCATAAATCCATCTCCAGCGGAACCTTCTCACATGTTCACACCAGAATTGCTATGGCGGCAAACAGAAGAGCAGCGGCTTCTCATGCTCCCCAGATTAAGCCTTATTTCATTATTTTGATTTCTATGAGGCTGTTTTAGGCACTAGTTCAGTGTTAAATTCATAGCTCAACCAAACTGATGGTCATCAGAGACAGTTCAGTTATATCACTGAGGCTGAAATCTGCACTCAGCAGACAACGACTCCTGAGGACAACGAAATGGCACAGCAAGTGCGAGGAGCAACGGTCAAGAGGAAATGATGTGCCCGAAAACAAAAGAGTGGGAAGCAGGCGGGCGGGCGCGTTGGCCCAGCTAAAGGCTAGAAGGCCACCGATTCCTACTCTCTTTCTGGCCAATGTCCGCTCACTGGATAGCAAAATGAACTTGTTACATCTGAGGATGAGTGTTTCTACAGAGATGAAGAACTGTGCTGTTCTTTGCCTAACGGAAACCTGGCTTAACAATAATATGTCGGACTCAGCCTTCCAGATCAACGGTCTTCAGTTATTCAGAGAGGACCGTGACAATTAGTCGGGTAAAACATGGGGGGTTGGACTCTATGTTCGTGAATGAAGATCAGTGTACGAACTGTGGACTGGTAAAAAGCTACTACTCTGAGGCGATAGAACTTATTACTGTGAAATGTCGGCCATACAATCTGCCACAGGAGCTTACTGCAGTGTTCTTCACCATTGTTTACATATCGCCGGTTGCTAATGCTAAAGAAACTTCAAAGAAGCTGTATGACACCATTAGCTCGCTACAGATAAAGCACCCAGAGGCATTTTACATGGTTGTGGGAGACTTTAACCACGTGAAACTGACCGACACTCTGCCCAGTTTTTATCAGCATGTCACCTTTCCTAGGCGGGGAGACAACACTCTGGAATGTGTGTACACTAACATTTGTGATGCGTATAGAGCTCGCCCTCATCTTGGCCTCTCCGACCACATCTCAATCCTGCTGGTGCAAGCATATTGACTGCTGATGAGACGGATTAGGCCAACAAAGAAGACAGTCACTATGTGGCCCAGGGATGTAGACTCTGTGCTCCAGAACTGTTTTCAGTGCACAGATATGCAGGTCTTTAGAGAGGTGGCTACATATGAGGGAGAGGTAGACCTGGAGGAGTACACCTCCTCTGTTCTTGGCTTCATCGCCAAGTGTGCTGATGATGTCATCACCACCAGGATAGTAACATGTTATCTGAATCAGAAACCCTGGCTGAATGCTGAGGTGAGAGCTCTGCTGAAAGCTAGGGATGTTGTATTCAGGACAGGTGAAGCATCAGCACTCCGAGAGGCAAGGAAAAAAACTGATTGCAGGTATTACAAGGGCCAAAGCCACATATGCCCAGAAAATTCAGGGTCACTTCATCACCAATGACCCCCAGCACATGTGGAAGAGCATCAAGTGCATTACGAACTACAACATCAGGGATGCACTGTTGGCGGCCATCTTCAACACCTCACTGTCAATGACATTTGTCCCCACCTGCTCCAAGTCCATCACTATTGTCCCTGTACCCAAGTGCTCCACAGTGACAGGCCTAAATTACCAAACTATAGCCTTAACATCAGTAGTCAAGAAGAGCTTCGAGAGGCTGGTCATGACCCACATCAAGGGCTCCATCGACGTCACTGTGGACCCACATCAGTATGCCTACAGAAGGAATCACTCCACTGCTGATGCCATCTCATCGGTGGTCCACACAGCCCTCACTCACCTGGAGAGCAGAAATTCTTACATCTGTCTGATCTTTCTGGATTTCTCCTCGGCCTTCAACACCATTATCTCACAGACCCTGGTGCAGAAGCTCTCCTTTCTTGGACTGAGTCCCACACTAGAGAACTGGATTCTGGACTTCCTGACCAACAGACTTCAGACTGTCAGGATCAACAACACTGTCTCCTCCTCCATCACCCTCAGCACTAGGGCTTTAACAGACTACTCGAGTAATTTACACATCGATTCCTAGGACATCTCTCAAGTTTTTAAATTTCACGTTGAGTATTCATACTGACAACATTGCGTCACCATTACATCACCATTACGTCATTACGTCACGTGTCACATGATCCGCACCAAGCGCGGGTTACAAAATGGATTTCTCCAAGCAGACGGATGGAACAAAGCAGGTCCAGTCTTGGCAAACAGGTAGAAATGCATCAATACTCTGGAAATATTTCACTAAAGATGAATCTTCTGGTTCAACTACCATAAGGAAACAGAAAATGAATCAACTTCCTGACTGTTTGGAGCTCGTTGCAAACCGGTGTTACACCACATTCTGTGATCACCGTATATTGTGATCATAGGGGGCGGTGTTGCATGCACAGTTGCAGGTTGCAGAATATGGTGTAACACCGGGTCCAATCGACCAAACCAGAACCAGCTTCCTCTGACCTTGTTTCACAAACTAAAAGCAAAAAATATTAATCTCTAAACCTATTTAAAAAACTATAAACATCCATTCCATCCATCCATAATCTTTACCTGCTTATTCCATTTTTGGGTCACGGGGGTCGCTGGTGCCCATGTCCAGCAATCACTGTGCGAGGGGCGGGGTATACCCTGGACGGGTCGCAAGTCCATCACAGGGCCACATAGAGACAAACAAGACAAACAACCATTCACTCTCTCATTCACACCTAGGGACAATTTAGAGTTACCAATCAGCCTAACATGCATGTTTTTGGTCTGTGGGAGGAAACCGGAGCACCCGGAGAAAACCCACGCATGCACGGAGAGAACATGCAAACTCCACCCAGAAAGGCCCCTGGACCTGGGTTTGAACCAAGGACCTGCTCGCTGAGAGGCAGCAGCTCTACCAGTTGCACCACCGTGCTGGCAAACTATAAACATATTAATCTCTAAAACTAAACCTAATGTGCACCCCTGCGGGCGGTGGTGCAGGGTGGTCGACAGCCCCACTGTTTTTAGTTTCGTTTTTTTATGTGCCGCATGTTTCTTTCACTTTTGCAGCTTAATAATAATCTTGAGATCCTATGATGTCATCAACTACTCAAGTTCTACTCGAGCTTTATTATATTAATGTTGAGTTTTAAAATTATGTAGTCGTTCAACCCCTACTCAGCACTGGCTTGCCCCAGGGCTGCGTGCTGAGCCCCCTCTTGTTCACTCTGCTGACATATGACTGCTCGGCTAGACATCCCAGCTGCCATATAGTGAAGTTTGTGAATGATACAGCAGTAGTGGGACGCATCACGAACAATGATGAGTCCAAATACAGAGAGGAGGTGGAACACCTGGTGCAGTGGTGCAGAGAAAATAATCTCTGCATCAGTGTGAAGAAGACCAAGGAGATGGTGGTAGATTTCAGAAGGGACAAGGATCCTCTTTCAGTGGTGGGATGTAACTAAGTACAAGTACTTCATTACTGTATTTAAGTACATTTTTCATGTATCTGTACTTTACGCAAGTAGAGTTAAATGTGGGTACTTTCGACTTTTACTCCACTACATTTTACATTAAATATCTACTTTCTACTACACTACATTTCTATAATGCGTTGCATTACACATTACATTCACGTTGTGTTTATTTTATTTGTTCGTTAGTTTGAAAGTAACCAATGGCGAGAGGGGAGTCGGTTCATTGAATCACTGCAAAGTGACCAGGTAACGTTAGACCCACCTTCAAGAAGAGCTGGGCCAATGACGTATATTATAGTATATACGTCATTGAGCTGGGTGAACCCACCCACTAGCACACCCAAAATGGATTCCACCGCAGAGAGTCAGCCAGAAGATACACGCCACATGGCCTTATGGAAAGATTATCGAAAAACTATTCAGTATAGCAAGACAGATTTTATTTCCCAAAAGATCCAGACTGGACTAAAAACTTTAAAAACCAACTTCTTTGAACTTGAACAAGAAATAATTGCTGCAATATTAATATGTGTCAGTTCATGGGATGTTAAGAGACAAGAGATGTCTCCAAACAGTCGGGTTCAGGTTTAGAAAATGGTGTCAGGAAGTTAAAATATTGTTCACTATTGACCCATTACAAGGTTGAATAGACAGTATTTTAACTAGAGTTGATGACAAACTGGAGTTGAAATGATCAGAGCCTGTTCCTTTGTTAATTGTGTCTAATGATCCTTTTGTTCATGCAGACAACTTTTACTTAAATGTGTTTACCTCTTTCTTATTTTGCTTAATAACATTTAACTCTGCAGGTCATCCCTGAAATTTTGACGCACAGAATCACAAGTCCAAGTGTGAACTGTGTCGCAGAGTAAACACAATAAAAACATGTATCATCTGCAGCATTGTTCATTAAAATGGAACAACACTATTAATGTATTACAGAAAATATACATACGGTAGGGACACTTAATGATATTGTAGACCAGGAATGTCAAACTCACTTACAAAAGGAGGCCAAAATTAAAACCTTTTTCAAACTAAGGGCCGGTTTCAGACTCTACATTTACTCAAGTCAGATACCCAACATCTTTTCTTGGTTGCAGGTTCCTCAACAAGAGTTTGATTGTTCTCATTTGACATTCTCTCTTGCACTTTTGACATCATAATCAAAAATTACTGACAAAAATTTAAGTGATAAAAGTATTTTACATTTAAAATATCATCTTGGGGTCCGGATAAGATGTCACTGAGGGCCACATTTGGCCCCCAGGCCTTGAGTTTGACACATATGTTGTAGACCACTGCATCAGGTAATACATTCAGCAAGAACTTTTACTTTTAATACTTTAAGTTTTTTTTTTTAAAGCAAGTACTTTCTTACTTTCACTTAAGTAAAAATGTTAATGTGGTACTTCTACTTTTACTAGAGTGCATTTTTGTCTAATTATTTGTACTTTTACTTAAGTACAGTGTTTGAGTACTTTCTCCACCACTGCTCTTCATCACCTACACATCAGAGGAGCAGCTGTGGAGGTGGTCTCCTGTTATAGGTACCTGGGGGTGCATATATCCAATGACCTCACGTGGCAAGCCAACACTTCCAGTCTGGTCAAGAAGGCCCTCCAGCATCTCTTCTTCCTCAGGAAGCTGCAGAAGCTGGACCTGGGAGCTCTGTCCAGATTAGCTTCTATCGCTGTGTGGTGGAGAGCGCTCTCTGAAACTGCATCATCACCATGTGGCACGGCAGCTGCAATGCTGCTGAGAGGACGCTCTGCAGAGGGTGGTTAAGGCTGCACAGAAGACTGTGGGGAGCAGCCTTCCTGCCACCTCGGACCTCTACACTTCATGATGCAGGGGGAGGGCGCTCTGCATCATGAAGGACTCCACTCATCCTGCACACAGTCTGTTCCAGCCCCTCCCCTCAAGCAGATGGCTGAGGAGCATTCAGAGTAGGACCACCAGACTCAGAAACAGTTTCTTCCCTGGAGCTGTCAGACTGATGAACTCAAGCTACACTTAGTTCAGCTTCATCTTACATTTTATAACTTTATATATATATATATATATATATATATATATATATATATATATATATATATATATATATATATATAAACTCTTTTGTATTTACTTTTGTATTTATTTATTTATTTGTTAAATGTTATTTTTCTTGATCTGGGTCCTGAATCTGAATTTTGTATCAAAAACATGCAAATGTGAGCTGTATGACAATACAAAATCCTTGAATCCTTGAATAGGAAGGCAGAAAATGTGTGTATCAGTCCTGCATATGGTGTCCTAAAGGCACAGCGTAACAGGACAACAGTTGCTTAGCTACTCTCTTTTGGTCCGTTTTTGAAGCGGCCATTAACCTTACGATGATCTGCCACCACGGTTTGTGTTTGTTTAGAAACTCAAAGATGGCTGACTCAGCAAACTAAAACTTATTCATTCAGTTTATTCCTTCCTTTTGGTTAAATAATGCCAACTTAAACAAATAAAAAAATTGAAGTAGAACTCAGAACATGTAAAAGGTTGCAGCTGTTGTAAAAAATTTTAAAAGAGGTTTAAACAGAAAGGTTGGACCAGGTCCAGAGGCAGTGTCTCCCTCCAGAACCCAGTAACTGTCAGCAGAACAGGCCTGCTCTGTTTTACAGAATGCTTACACTGACCCCTGGAGGTTTTCCTGAAAATAATTGATTTCTGATTGATAACTGATAGTTGCATTTGAAATTTACTGATCAAATATATATACGTATATATATAATTTATTTTAAACAAGAATGTGAAATTATTTCAGAGCTGAAGAGATAAAACATGAAATAAATTAAAATCAAACTAAACTTTATCAATCTTTGGGATTTGGATTTTAATGTGTGCTGGGAAAACGTTTTCAACAAATGAAGAAGTTCTGAAAATGGACAGAATGTCTGATAGAATGATCCACAGAACTTCAGACGCTGGGTTAGGGTTAGGACTCTGTTTGCAGCAGGTAAGTCCAGACCTGCAGGCCTCTTCCACAGCTCAGGGACACTTGGTGGGACAGCAGGGGGTTAACTCCTGCGTGCTCTCCAGGTTAATCCTGAGCAGGGCAGATAAAGCTCCAGGCTTTATGAGAAGGATTAAAGTCGTCTCCCCTTATCGCTCGGGCTGACTGGTGCCAATGCAAACAGTCCAACAGGAAACAGAGTGGGTGGAGACCTGAGGCTGTACTGCATGTTTTTATATTGGGGGGGGGGGGTACTTTTCAGCCTTTATTTAGATGATGGAACAAAAACAACAGATTCCTTAAAAAGTTTGTTCTTTTATATCTGGATCTTTGATATTTCTGCTTGTGTGCTTTGGTCCAGTTCCTTTGTCTGAGGTGATCTTTGCAGATTCTTTATTCTTGGAAACTCAAGGTGAACCTGCGCTCCTGTAAGGAGGGGGGCAAACCAGGGGCGGGCGGCCTGTAGGGGGCACCCCCATCTGAAACATCTGGAACTATTCACCATTTTACATTGAAGACTTTAAAAAATATGAAATTCAAAGGAAATAATAAAATTTAAAAAATTGAACTATATGTATATGTTTTTAGTTGTGTATGATAAATATTTTATAGGTAATGATGAATTATATTGTTTGTTTCAAAAAACGTTGTCTGATTGGTGACGTATTTCCGGCCCCTGGGGGCGCATGAATCCAGAGCCCTATAAAGAGAGAGTTGCGACACTCCCATAGACTCCCATAGAAAGAATGGAATGCGGAAGTCACGTGGGTCATGAAGCGGCAAAGAGTTCCAAACAGCAGCGGGTTCAGCATTGAACGTAGTTCATTCTACGTGTTTTCCCGGTAAGTTAATGCAAATACGACACTTTTTCTCCATTGTGAAGCGTTATCTGACTGTTCTGTACCTCAATTTATCAACATTAATACTTCATGTCACCAGTTTTAGTTAATGAAACGTTAAATTACTAGTTGTGTTTTAACTGCAGCTGCTCTGCAACATGACGGTTTAAACGAGTTTATTTCTAATTCAGCGTTTTAAAATATCTATTACTGCTTAAATTTTGAAAGGTGGTCTTTTTTTAATTTATGGTAATTCCAGTTACTGAACTCAACTAGAAAATATTTGGCCTTTTTTTCCTGAGAGATTCATTCAACCTTTATTTCTACAGGTAAATCCCATTGAGCCTCGAGGACTCATTTACAAGAGAGACCTGATTTAACAAAGAATGATGACAACATGACAACAAGATTGACGTAATTTAGTTAAAGTTATAGATCATTTGTCAAAGACTGCAGCATAAATTGTGACATTATCATTAAAGAAAAACATGTTTGTGGAGATGAGTCAATTTTTTCATGTTTTCCAGGTAAACCAGAGGAGAATGACTTCATGAACTGAATGTTGCATTCAAAGTATCACAAAGGTACAAGATCTCATTTTCTGTCTTCCATTAATCAATAACAGCTTAATCAAGATGTTTGAATAAAATTACTTTAACACCATAACCTTCACAAAGTTGGTATTTACTGCAGGACTGTTCATTTACATTAGTTTTATATTATTAGCTTAGTGTTTGGTAATCATGGGTCAAGTTGAGATGAGACTCTTTCAAGACAGAACAAGAAATAAGAATTATTACAAGAATATATCAGCATCAATAAACTGTAGGACAGTAACAAAAACACTTATTAAACTATCACAGGTACATTGAGATGGAGCTGGAAGTTATTCTTCATGCCAGTTGTCTTCATCTGATCTTTTGTCAAAATATGTCAATTTATTTTCCATTAACATTTTTCTTCGCAGGACTGAGTTAATTTTCTTGTCTGTGAGTTTCTTCTGTCCTGCTTATGTATGTTTTTGTGTTCTAATTGTTCCTCAGGTTGTTCATCTCTGTTCCCTGACTGCCTGTTGATTCATCCTCCTGGTCCTGTTGATCCATCCTCCTGGTCCTGTTGATTCATCCTCCTGGTCCTGTTGATCCATCCTCCTGGTCCTGTTGATCCATCCTCCTGGTCCTGTTGATCCTGGATCATCAGATCCTGACATGTCCCTGTCCTCTGAGGACACATTTTCATCTGTCCCTCATCTCACTCGCCTCATTTCTGTTTCTTCCTCAGTCTCTGAAATTACAACGTCACTGTTAGAATGAAGATTATTGTTCAATAAAAAATATGACATGTCTTATTTAACACTGTTCGTACCAAAGTTTAATTTAGAACAACATGTGTGATCACTGGTCAGGTCACTGGTCAGATCACTGGTCAGTGGAAGTTCTGCTGTTCTTCTCATCTGGTTCTGGTCCATGAACAACTGGTTGAACCTCCTTCAGTCTCACATGTCCTCACTGTGTCTCTGTGAACTGTCCTCTCTCTAAATGTGTCTGTAGAGTGACATTAGTTTATTTTCTTGCACGTTTCTTTGACAGTTAAACATTTTGAGCCCTGATTGAAAATGTTTGTGCAGATTAAATTTACAGCTCTCACTTTGTGTTGTTGTGATGATGATGATGGTGGTGGTCCTGCTGACTTGAGATGATGTCATTAATAAACAGTATAAATAGTAGTAAAAGTACTTTATTAAAGCTTGCTTTACATTTTACATATTTTATAATTGTTTGGAAATTTATTTTTGCACAGTTAACACTTATTTTGTCATCTGTTATGATTTTAACTAGAAACAGTTTCATTTAAATTAACATTTTAATCAATGAATTACAGTTTTACAATAGTTGTCAGGCTACAATCAACTCAGTTATCAGGTACTTGGTTGCCATAAAAAAACGACAAATACAACAATTATATTCAGTCTCTCTTGTAAATGAGTCCTCGTGGCTCAATGGGACGAACCTGTTTAAATAAAGGTTGAATTAATATCTTCTATAGAAATCAAGAATTCATCCAGATGATCTGAGGTAAACTGGAGCAGATCTGAACTGCATGGAGGACAAGGTGGAGCATTCTCATGCAGAGAACATCAGAAATAACTTTATAACAGGTGTTACTCTGATCTGTTTTTATCGTGTGTAACGTTATAAAACACTGATATGGCTATATTGATCATTGTATTGCATATACATTTTTTTTTCTAACAAATATGTGTTTGCAGTCTCGTTTCCTTCTAAAATTTAATGATAAATGTATCAGCCGCTTCTAAAAATGCTTTGATAAAATGCATAGTTTGTGAAATAATCAATAATCGGTTAAGTAATCAGTTCGTTACTGCTCAGCAATTACTGAAAGATGCCAGGTAAAGTAAGAAAAGTCGATTTTTGTGTTATGTTGCGCCAGCAGCCGCTCAAACTGACTGACAGAGATGAACTGTTTGGAACTATGGGGAGCTGCATGAACCACGTGACCGCGTATCGGCGAGTTCAAAGAGTGTCGCAACTCTCTCTTTACAGGGCTCTGCATGAATCTAATCCATACGCTGCGTCCTTGAAGGCTGAATGTGAAGACCGTTTATGTCACAGCGACGCACCCAGGCCTGTCCCAATTCGAAGACTCCTTCAATGCGGCCCATGAATGTGGCCTCCTTCTCCCCCGATTCGAAGGCCAGGTCCCGCGTATCCTTTGCAGCCCACCCTATCCCAAGATGCATTGCGGGCATACGGAAATTTCTGGACGTAATGGCGGACAAAGCAGCGAGTGTTGCACCCTTAAAAAGAACTTAAAAACTCATATTTGAGCTTTTGG